>NW_003526941.1:9291175-9299566 GCF_000181795.1 Trichinella spiralis | reverse complement strand
TTTTAGTTTAACCATCTCTCTGGATGTTTCCATTGCGGTCTGTCATGTTCCTTCATCAGCTCCCCTTTCAGGATTACCTCATCGGCAGAGTAAGATTTCATGCGGTTTGGAATTGCAATAGGTTACGTTCACGCAGTAGAACAGTTTCAGTTAGCTTGAATTTCATTCGTTTTTGATCTGATGTATTTTTTTGATTTACTTAATCATTTTTTTTAGTTGAATCATCAACATGTCGATTTTTCTATCGTAAAAGACAAGTGTCCCAATTGTTCCTTTTATTTCCTAATTGTAAGAGTAAGAATGAATTTGATTTCTTTGACGTAATCTATTTATACGATGAAGAATATTTAAGAGGTTTGGATACACAGTACAATGTGCTACATTGGTTGGTTGAGCCGGCAGATTTGAGTATTTCACGTGTATTAAATTAGATAACATCTCTAATAACACATTGCATCATCTCAGCTGAACTGTTTTGGAGTTTTTTTCGCTCTGGACACCGTGGTATATCAGGATCATCAATTTGCTTGAATTTGCTGCTAATTGCAGTTCGGTATTTTGTATTTTGTAATCTAATACTTTATTCTTTTAGTTTACCCATCTTTTTGAATGTTTCCATCGCGGTCAGTCATGTCCCTTCAGCAGCTCCCCTTTTAGGATTACCTCAACGTCAGAGTAATAATGAATTTCATGCGGTTTGTTATTGCAATAAGTTACGTGCAATTGGTTACGTCAACAGAACAGTTTCAATGTACTTGTACTTCCACGATGGTAGTTCGACTTTCCATAACCGCTTTCAAAAGGTATTTCAAAATTCAGTAAGTAATCGGTTTGTTTAATTAGACAACAAGCAGCATACATTATTAGATATATTTAGATTTATAATTTTATATTAAATTTATATAACATTTATAATAGTAACAGATAATGCCATTTCAGTCGAACTGTTTATGAGTTCTTTCCATTGTGATAAGTTTGCCTCAGTGCTTTCTAATTCTGTCATCACAAAAATAATTCAGTGCACATTTTGATTATTATAGTAATGGATGATATCAGCACCTTCAAACTGATATGGGATTCCTACTGATGGCGCTCAGCGTTAGTTGAAGGTGGCGTAGTAGCGTTTCTGAACCCTCCCGCTGTGGTTCGCTTATCATAAGAGTAAGAAGAAGGTGAATAAGAAGAAGACGATTGTAATGGTAGCAGTTATCGAATTGCAATACAGTCGATCAGCGCTGTTGTCCGTGTAAATTATACCGTTAGTGCGAGCTACTATCAGGACGTTCCCAAAGTGGTATGTCAAAATTCAGTAAGTGCAGATTCTGTTCATTATGGTTGTGGATTGCATCATTCCCCGACTACAATGCCGATGTCACTCTGTGTTTGTTTAGGCAAATACGTCTCCCAACAGTCCTACATGGCTTATCACAGAGTAAGAAAGAATTGTCAATTCCTTTTTATAATATGGATGTTTTATCAATTTTACCATCCTCTACTTTTACAATCTAAATTACAATTGTTAGATGAAGTGGCATTCTTTGGTAACTGCGTTATTGAATATGCGTTACTTGAAAGCGTTACTGCTTGTTTGAATGACGTGATACTCTACTATAAGTACATATTACTTTTATATACGTTTATCAGTTTATCAGGTATTTATTCCTTTTCAGATATCCATTTGCAATCGTTATGGTACCAGAGTTTTGAAGGTTTTCCAGGTACGTTTAGGAAAGTATTATAGGATCTTTTAGATTTTAAATCGCAACATGGCTATGCAAACAGCCACGTTGCGTTCAACTGAAAGTAACGGTAAGTCTACGAAAGGGAAGGTAAGTATGAAGGTAAGTATATAGGGAATAGGTAAGTATAAATGAAAAGGTAAGTCAGGTAAGTGATGTAGAGGGATATCACATCTACATGAAGTACATCACTTGAAGGAATCACGTAAATGAATCACTACAGAGTATCACTGAAAATTTCGAATTCAAAATACAGCCTTAGGCTATACCATTATTTTGCCCTTAAAGGTTGGTTATGCAAATTTTTAATTGCCTTGGGGTAATATGCAAATTTTTTAATGCCCTCAGGCTACGCCTCAGGCTATGCCTCAGGCATTTTTTCAAAAAGTTTCGATTTTTCAGAAATTTAGCCCCAGGCGTTGCCTCAGGCTACGCCTCAGGGCAAATAAAATTTGCATATTGCCCCTAGGCTACGCCAAGGGCGATTTTTTGCACAATATTTGACCTTAAGGGGTGATTATGCAAATTTTTAATTGCCTGGGGGTAATATGCAAATTTTTAATGCCCTCCGGCTACGCCCCAGGCTATGCCTCAGGCATTTTTTCAAAAAATTTCGGTTTTTCAGAAATTTAGCCCCAGGCGTTGCCTCAGGCTACGCCTCAGGGCAAATAAAAATTTGCATATTTTCCCCAGGCGATTTAAAATTTGCATAAACCACCTGAGGGTGTTTCATTGCTTCTGTGTTCAATGGTTTTTTTAGAAATTTGCATATTGACTTTTTTATACTCTTATTACCACTTGTTCACCCCTTCCCGTCACAGACTTACCTTGTCCATTTACCTTTACTTACCAGAAATACTTACCTTGTCCACTACTCACCTATGCTTCATACTTACCTCGTCGACTATTTCTATTCTATACGAATCCGCTGACATACTTACCATTACGTTCACTCTATTCACCTGCGCTATCATACTTACCTTTACTCTGCTTACCTTTACTCTGCTTACCTGGGCGGTACCAGAATGCCGGATGATCATCTAATTCTGAAGGGTTGCCTAAACCTTCAGATTACCTGGACAATCAAGGACGACAAACGGCATGCGACTGGCGATTTGACATCTAAAAAACAGTGAAAGTCAATAACGGAAATAACGGAAAACGCATATACATATACATACATAGAATAGCAAAGTGATCACAACTGTACAGCAATTAGGAGCTCGATGCTTACTTTCTGTGGTAAGCAAAGGCACATTGGGGCATCTAGAAAACGCCTTTATGTCCAGGTGAACGCGTTGGCATCAGTACACGCTTTACGGGACGACGTAATCCAGTGCACCTGTACGTTACAAGGATGCATACGTACTCTTAACGTAATCTGCTAAAATTACAATCATTATTGATAAGTGAAACCATGATGGGACTTACTCATGATAAGTGAAATCACACTGGGAACACTGGGGAATGAACCGACAATTTCAACTCACAGCGCCATCACAAGAAATGTCGCAGTTTGAAGATATGAAAAAATCCATTGCTGATATCATGAACAAAATCTGTACACTAAACGTACCGAACTGCAATCAGCAAATTCATACATATTGATGAGCCTGAGATACCACGGTGTCCAGAGAGAAAGAATGTCCAAAACAGTTCAGCTGAGATGATGCAATCTGTTATTGGAGATGTGAATACACGTGAAATACTCATATCTGCCGGCTCAACCAACCAGTGTAACACATTGTACTGTGTATCCAAACCTTTTTGATCGTATAAATAGATTACGTCAAAGAAATCAAATTCATTCTTACTCTTACAATTAAAAAATAAAAGGTAGAATTGGAACACTTGTCTTTTACGGTAGAAGAAACGACAATGAGATGATTAAACTAAAAAAGGATTAAGTAAATCAAAGAAATACATCAGATCAAAAACGAATGAAATTCAAGATAACTGAAACTGCCCCACTGTTTGAACGTAACCAATTGCAATTACAAACCGCATGAAATTCATTATTACTCTGACAATGAGGTAATCCTAAAAGGGGAGCTGCTGAAGGGACATGACTGACCGCGATGGAAACATTCAAAAAGATGGGTAAACTAAAAGAATAAAGTATTAGATTACAAAATACAAAATACCGAACTGCAATTAGCAGCAAATTCAAGCAAATTGATGATCCTGATATACCACGGTGTCCAGAGCGAAAAAAACTCCAAAACAGTTCAGCTGAGATGATGCAATGTGTTATTAGAGATGTTATCTAATTTAATACACGTGAAATACTCAAATCTGCCGGCTCAACCAACCAATGTAGCACATTGTACTGTGTATCCAAACCTCTTAAATATTCTTCATCGTATAAATAGATTACGTCAAAGAAATCAAATTCATTCTTACTCTTACAATTAGGAAATAAAAGGAACAATTGGGACACTTGTCTTTTACGATAGAAAAATCGACATGTTGATGATTCAACTAAAAAAAATGATTAAGTAAATCAAAAAAATACATCAGATCAAAAACGAATGAAATTCAAGCTAACTGAAACTGTTCTACTGCGTGAACGTAACCTATTGCAATTCCAAACCGCATGAAATCTTACTCTGACGATGAGGTAATCCTGAAAGGGGAGCTGATGAAGGAACATGACAGACCGCAATGGAAACATCCAGAGAGATGGTTAAACTAAAAAAATAATAAAACAAAGATAAAATATTAGATTACAAAATGAATGGAATTCAAAAATTATGATGCACTGTTATTCATCTTTTCTTCTGAAAAGTTATACTTTTCATAATAGGGCTTTTTCATATAGGTTTAATATTAACTGCTATTGATAGTTTAAGTAAAGTGTACAAAAAGTATAAACATACCGGTAATATCGCTGCATTATTTGTCATGTAACAATGAATAAGAAAAGTGAGCAGTGAGATAATGAATAAGGAAAGTTGAAATTTCCTAAAAAGTTATTAATGCAGTGTTATATAAATTGAAATAATTTTACCTTCAGTCTTTACAAAGTAATGTGGTGCTAATGGCGTAGCTAGCCTACAATCTCAATTAAACAAAAATGAACATATTACAAATAAAAAAGAGTGCAAAATTATTTCGATGCATTGGAACCATATTCAATTACTTACTTTTCAGAATCAGTTTATTTCATATTCATTGATATAATTCTGAAAGTAAATTATATTAATGCAGCAATCTCAAAATAAAAAACTGAAATACGTACTTCTTCTTCTCCAGCATCTGATGTACCTGAAAGTCAGCAATAACAACAATAGAAAAGAAACCCGTCAGTTTCCATTCACCATATTAGTAAAGTGATGCAAATGACATGCATAGCATACCACCACAACATTATCAAATCCAACTTACCGATATTTCATTGTTGGTGTTGAGGAGCGGAATTATAGTTGACCACGCACATGACTGATAGCACTGCAGTCAACTGAATAACCTAATGTAACAAAGTGCTGTTTAAATGTATAATATTAAGTAAATTATGCAAATGACTATTTACTTTGCCTCCGGAAGAACAACCTAATTTTCCGTCAGTAATAACGCAGTGGAATGAATGTTATGAACATCGTTATTAAACGAGATGATGAAATTTATTACGTTTTTATTTACACAGTTCATATAATTACGCAGTATTGCATTACTACGTAATATTGCATTATTACGTAACATAGCATTATTATGCAAATTTATTTTACTGAAATTAGCTGAAACGAAAATTTATTAACCAGAGGCATTGAAAATTACGAAAAATAACCGGAAATGCTTTTGTTGCGTTGAAAGAATTTTGATGCTTGAAAGTAGGAGGTGATACAATAATTTATATTTTACCAATGATTTTCTTCAAATCAAAATTATATAGATAATAAAAAAATGTCATCTAGTAAAAATAGTTTCGATAATGAAATACGTTTTAAGATTTATAGAAAATAAAACCGTTTACATGAAATTTTATGATGATAATTCCAGAAATTGTGTAACGTGCAATTTACCTCAGCACAGAATTTCACGAGTGACGCATCGTGATGGTAAACGGTTATGCTTTTGCAAAATAACTTCAAGAAAATTCTGCGGGTGACCATTGTCCATTGCAGTTTATGAAAAGAATAAAAGAAAAGCATCAGAAATAGCCAGGGTTAAGCAATATCGCCTTTATAAGTAAGAAAATATGGCGAGTAGATAGCAGTTTGGAGAAATCATCAGATTTATATCTGGTCGCAATAGCTAAGCGCAGTTCATTCAGCTCGAAATATGGGGTGGATAGAGTTTTCAGTTGAGCGCGATTTGTGCTCAAGTTAGCATCGTTAACTGCTCGATGATGGGGATCATTAGAAAAGAAAGCATGGCGGGACAGCAACGGAAGAAGGTAGGAAGGAGAAGTTGCAGGATGGAGGATGTGAAGGTTGCTATAAATAAAGTGAATCGCTTTCCTTTACTCAACCTTAATGTACCAATGATCAGGCGTTGTCGTCCATCTATCAATACTACAAACATTAGTGGAGATGGAGTTATTTTCTCAATGAGAGGAAAAAACAAGTGCAAAAACGGTGACTTAGATGTATAAGTCAGTGTAATTCACAATACAATGAAATTATAAAATTTTTCAGGAGTCATTTTCAAGGATGAAGGGAACGTCGGTTCGACGATCGGCGACATTAACAATAATAATTTCAGTAAACTGATTGTTTAACTGACGTTTCAACCTGTTTTTTCTTGAAACAAAAAATAAAAAGCTGTTGAAAAACATTAATATAAACCGAAAACGCTATTCTTATAAACAGATATTTTAGTAGAATGCTCATTCAGTTTGATTTACTAAAGATTACGCATCAGGGGCGTGGTTGAAGAATGTTTGGAAAGGTAGCATTGCTTTGCTGTGATATAATCAATGTGAAAATTTATATGCTATATATTCAAAGTTCCTCAGATTATGTTGATACAAATTTTTGACAGTTTGCTAATTTGCATTCATGTATCGATTACAACCGAAATTTATATAAACCTCTTTCAAGCTTCAAAAAACAGCTAAGTTTATTCGAAAAGGAAATCTTTGCTAAAATGGTATCAATCAATCAGGAAAATTTTTAAAACATGGCGTATCTTGTTAGCGAAATTTCCAATGGCATATTTGTCAAAAAACTACTCATGAAAACGGGACAAGAATAGGATTTTAGAGGGCATAGTACGACAGAAAATAAATAAATTACAATAATAAATTGAGAAACAACATTTTGATAACTTTTATTCAAAAATTTCTGATTTTATCAGCTGAAAAAACTGCTATTTTACGAACAATTGTTCCTGATTTTTTTTATAATTACAGCATGTCTACAATATAACATTTTTTGCCTATGGAATTTCTTTATTAAATATCGTTTTCTAACTAACAATCATTCAAAATGATGGGTTTTTATATAAAACTTATTGCAGTGATCATTTCATTTCTTCTGTAAAATGTTATTCATTTTAACAAGGTGATTTACCAAATTTCTCATAAAATCAACGCTTTCATATTATTGAAAATTGCAGTGCACCTAAATTGTATAATATCAATTGCACTCGTCCACTAACCATTAAGAATTTTTTACAGTTTTTGAAATCTATGCCATTTGTATTATGGATGTTACAAGCAGATATCTCAAAACTAATCCAATAAATACTGAGAGTATTTACATAAATTTGACATGACTTGTTAATTTATTTATTTTTAGTCGCATTTCGCGTGCATTTCCATCGCAAACTATTACATTTAAAGTGAACTTTTAAAAAAGCAATGAATAATGTTTGAAAAAGCGAAAGAAAATTAAAATAACGACATATTTAGTTTCAATGTAAAGTTAAGGGAATCATAAAGTTGATAATAAGCATATTAATGCACAAAATCATGGATTTTTGGACAATCCCAAAGCTTGTAATGATTACGTTAAGAAAATCAAGTATTAATCAATAGAGCATATGATTATTTTCAGAAATTCATTTCAGTTGATTGTCAGAATTAATACATTTAACGGGAAAATTATAAATGAAATATTTTTTAAATTCTAATCAACTGTCATAAACTGTGCTGAAAGTTGTCTAGATGTTCTGCAAATGAAGAAATGCAGAAGTGCATTCATTTTTATCAAGTGCACTACTCTAACGCGACGTCTATATCAATTGCGGAAAATCACGCATAAGTGTTGTGGTTAAAGAATGTTTGAAAATGGCACTATTTGCTATATTGTAATGCAAGCATCGTGCAAAATTTACATGCTATTTATTCAAAATTCAGTGGATTATGTTCACAGAAATTTTGCATCGCACGCCACGTTGAATTTATCAATTATAATCTAACATTTTAAGAAAATGTTTTCATTCTTCAAAAAATAGCTAAGCTATTGAGCATAAAATTTCAAATAGTTGAAGAGAAAAGGTTTTTTCATTAATGATTTCAATTGATCACATAAATTCAGAGAATATGATAAATCTCGCCGGCACAATAGATTACAGCGTATTAGTGAAGAAATGATTTTTTGAACGGAGCAAGAATAGAATTTTGACGGACGAACTGCAGCAAGTGATAAATAATCTCACTTTAATATATAGGGATGTGAAAACATATTGATAATTTTTTACATAGAAA
>NW_003526941.1:9284949-9291165 GCF_000181795.1 Trichinella spiralis | reverse complement strand
TCTCGGCACACAGCTTAAGAGACAATGCTACTCTGTCTAGACAAGGTAGCAATAGATCAGCATTCAAGAATATGGATGCATGGATGCTCAAGGAAGACATCTAATGTCTGGAAATAAGTTTCATATCAACTTCACTGGTCATTCAATAATAATCACAGCATCAGAACTTCACTAAACTCTAATCAAACTGCAATTCTTTCTGCATCATGCATTTTTCAAGTTAAGTTGGGCAAATTAAAAATACAATATAACCATTGAAATATTTCAATTGCATTCGTCATTTCATCAACAAATTCAAACCAACCACGCAATATATATATAATAAACTGTGCGCATAACCGATTAATCACTGCTCTTCCACTTGACAACTCTCCTCCTCAACGTTTTCATCAGTAAAAAAAGTGAATTTTAAATAAAAACAAAACCATAATAATTCTATTCATCCAATACTTGCAGCAGCATAATATGCAAAACTTGCTAGCAATCTGCCATGAGAGAATTTTAAAATTCCAATTTACTATACAAACTGCTGAATAACAATGAACTTGCTTTGAAATTTATCCTTTTCTCACATGAGAAAACAAACAGACAGAAACCAACTGATAAAAAATAATAAATTACTTTCAAAAATTTTCTCCAATATTATTCGAATAAATCAAAAACTTCATATTTTCACAACAAAAGTTTTATAACTACTTCTGCTCAGTTGTAGCATTTAAACAAAAATAAATAAGCTGAAAAATTTCCCTCTCTATATAACAAATACCGAATATTTCAATGTGGAAAAATAATATATTTAAATTTCACAGAAGAAAAATCTACGCATACCGAACCTTATTCGAAATATTCAAAATTATCTCAATTATTACAATAGAAAAAAAAATTTCTCAAAACAGAATTTCTGCAAATTTTAAAATACTTTTCCATTTATTACATTTACTATTTAAGCTCTGCTGTAGAAACTAAAACTGTAATGTGCTAGTGTAGAACTCACGTAGCGCATGATCAATGTAAGAGAAATGCACTTTTGACAAACCCAGTAGATGAAAAAGAAAAACAAACACATGCACAAACTTAACATCATCTGCTGTGCAAAACGTAGTATTTATCAAAGTATAATTAAATATAAAAAAAGAAAGAAATTCACTTACTTTTATTTATTTAAACTTTCTGCTTGATTCCTGACGAAGGTCGTTTCTTACTTTGCAATTTGATGCTGATGAAAAGAAAAAGCGCCACCGCCAAAATAAACCAGTAAAGTGTGAAATCAGAGATCTTGTTGAATTTGATATTCATCGTACTGATCATATCCAATTCTTGAAGGACACTTCTATTGTAGACTTGTTCAGGTTGCTGATCTCCGTAATATTCAAATGGACGACCAGCACCGCTTGTAACATCACATGCATTCATACCAAGACATCTCAAATAGGAAACGAGTACTAAACTTGCAAGTGAAGTAGTCCAAGCATCACATTTGTCTACAAAGATAAGAATAAAAAAATTGATCAGTACTGTAATATAAAACCAACAATCGAAATTCTACCTGAACTTCCCGCAGAAGTGTAGCACCCGCTTTCGTGCTGACCGTTGATAAGTAAAGGAAGCCAACTTAATCGAAGAAATTCATAATAACCCAAATGACCACATGCAAATTCTATATATATGCAAAAAAATATACATTAAATCTTCAAAAAAGAAAAATTAATTAAGAAAGAAAACTGTGAGCGTACGCATGGCCAAGCCCAAAGGTTCTTGCTTTTCAGGTTCACGTCGGGCGGTATATCTATTTTCGAGTAAATAAAATAGATTTGAGCACAATTCGGTTCGCAAATCGATAAGGCCATCACGGAATTTCAATTCACGAAGATGATTTTGCAACGTCCGCAAACAGTTTGCCTGAATGGATTGTGTTGAAGATAAGGGAAAAATTACAGATATAATTAAAAATAAGAAACAAATACCACTTCAAATGCAACTGTCAGCAAAACTCGACCAACCAAATGAGAACACTGCAAACGCTTTTCGTGCAACAAATATCGATAACATTCCTCAGGTATGTCGTCGCATGTCCAATTGCAGCTCTGGTCTGTTTTCGTACCTTTGCCATTTATTTGCGAACACTTCATCACCTGATTCAGCTTCGATACGCAGTTCAAAAATGTAAACTTCAATATTTCATAGCTGTCGCTTGAAGTATCACCAGCTAGTTCTGGAGATAACTGGCGCCAACGACGAACAGGCTGTAAATTCAAACGCTTTGGGAAAAATGTAAATTGGCGAGAAAAATACTCAGTCTAAAAACAGAAATGAGAAATAATTTTTCTCTTGTTCTTTTCGGCTAATAAAATCGCACCTTTGCAAATATTTCAGCATCTGCTTGTCGTACGCAATGCACCTTTCTTTCTGCTAACAATGAAACATTTTCTTGCAATTTGATCAGATCATTTTCAAATGCACCGCGGATAAAGTTGCTCTCTTTCAAAATTAACGGACTTTGTCCTAATAAGATCAAAAGAGAAAAAAATAAAATGCAAAATTACGGAAATTAAATTTTGAGGCGATTGAAATTGACAATTACACCAACTAACCTTCGATAAAACGTAAAGCAAACAAATCTGGAGATGAGCAATTCTTATTTTGTGACGAATAATATGATACAATTGATAATAAAGCTCGGATAACCAATTTTGCTAAATTATTTGAATTTGCTGCCATCATTTTACCGCCAAATTTTCCCTTTCTAGAATACAAGAGAAACACGGTTATTCTTTTAAAAAGTAGGTACAAATTTAGAAAATCGACCATGAACGTTTAAAATTTCAGCTGATATTTATAAATTTATAATTAAAATTTTCAAAACATTTCATTAATTTAACTTATATTGAATACATGAATTTATATGAAAATTATAAATTTCAAAATTTTTCAAATATATTACGGGTCAAGGGCAGCTACAGTATGCAAAATCTTTACCAAGCAAATGTAGCAAAGCGGATCATATATACGTATAACTGAATGCAAGTTCAATGCAATTTTTCAGTGTATTATTTCGAAATTTACACGACAATTCCAAAGTTATAAAATGTTACCTTAATTATCATATATAAATATATTACTGTACCGAAAGAATTGGCGCGCAGACTGCTCGAAGTGATGGCATCGCTTGTTCCATTTCGTTTTGGCCATATTTCTGGAATAGTGAGTTTATCGCTGAATTCTGAAGAACGGTAAAATTAAATAATTAATTATGCTGATGTCTGATGTTAGCAAACAACTTTTCATGTACATTTTTTTAGGTTGATAATCAGCGCTGGTGAAGATGGTCAAATTCGAGCGTGGAAAGACTTCGAACAGGAAGAAACAAGAACATACGATATTACTGAATGTATCACTGCCGTTGCTTGTTCAGTATGAATTGCCGTCTGTGTTTGTTTTCGACTGGCTTGACGTGAAATCGAAATATTTTTCAAGGGAAATCGTGCTTTTGTCGCAACTGAAACGAATACCGTAAACGAATACAATTTACTTAATGGAGAGTTCGTATGCACCGTGACTCGTTGTTCTCTTCCAATTACCAGAATCGTCGTTTCACCCACAGGTACCCATATTCTCGTCTCCAGCTGGTAAGATTATTACATTTCTTACTGTTGAAAAAAGTTAATATCGCATTATGATTTTGCCTTTTTCAATGATACGGCTGAAAAAAAACAGTGAAATGTATTTTAATTCAGAAATTTTGTTCATGTTTTACAGTGATTTCACGGTAAAGTATGTTAATGTGGAGGACAAGTCATTCACTTCTCTGGAAGGGCACGGTGGCCCTGTGCTCAGTGTCGCGGTGGATTCATCGGAAACATACGCCGCTACATCTTCGTGTGATAGCTGCGTGAAAATATGGCGACTTTCGGATAGCCAGTGCATGAAATCCTTGCCAATATTGAAAAGTTCTTCCGAATTCAGGTAGGTATCCAGACTGATGGTTCATTGTTGGCAAATATGGAATAAAAATTTCATTTCAGCTTGTCAGATCCAATGCTTAAAATAGACTGGTCACCAAATTCCAGCGAAGTAAGACTGACTGCATTATGAGGGTTACTTTTTACTGATTGCATTGATACTATTTCAAGCTCTTGGCCGTTCCATCTGAAAATGTGGTCAAACTGTACACCAGAGAATCTTGGAATCTGAAATCGGAGTTGCAATGTGAAAATGTAACAAGTGTAAGAAAGTTTGACATTTGAATTAAAATTCATTATCACTCAAACTACTACACATTACCGAATATTTTCATTTCCATTCTAAATGAAGTTCATGTTTTAGCCGTGTAGTATCTGCGTGTTTGATCCGAGCGGGAAAATGCTAGCGGCGGCTTACATGGATGGTTCATTGTGTATATACGATGTCGTTACGTCGACTTGCCTTTTCAAGTAAAACTTCTCACTGCTGGTCTTCTTTCAGCCGCTTGTTAGCTAACTTCAGGTATTTCCATATTTTCCAGAGAAACTACATCGAAAACTATGGCCGATATGATTTGGAATACATTTGAACAAGACTCGTTGTTGCTGGCAGATATAGAAGGTTGCGTTGGTGTGTGGAAAAATTTGAACAGTACAGCAGCGAATGAAAAAGATACAGAAACAGCTTTATCAGTTGGTCGTAAAATTGCTATAATTGACGACGAGGATTCCAAAGGTAGAGAACAAATAAATAGAAACTTTCACAATCTAAAAAAAAGAAATGATTGAAATTTGTTTTTGATTAAGATTTCGATCTTGGAGCAATAAAATCTCAATTTATGACGCAGTTGAGCGAAGATGCCGGTACACCTGCTGGTGGTGGTGGTGGTGGAACAGCAGTGTTTTCTGAAGAGCAAATGTTGCATATTTTTAAAAAGTGGGCAAAATCGACAGAACTGAAACCGTTTGCCTCTGCTTCTACACCTCTCAATCATCAGAAACGCTATATGGTAATTTTCTAATTCATGCAATTAATTACTTATTCACATTTCTTTTCTCTTTTCTTCAGAAATGGAATGCCTTCGGAGTGGTGAAACAAATTTCCGGTGAACTGGACGGTATAGATGTCGAATTTCACGATCCGTCTGTTCATCATTCTCTCCATTTTGATAATGCAGTTACGGAATTTTTTGCCGGAGATCTATCCGATGAAGCGATAGCATTCGCCTCTGCGAAAACAGCCACAAATAACAGGTACATGTGAAGGAAACAAAGAGAAAAAACTTTTTTTTTTAAAAAATAAAATTGTTCAGTCAAATTTTCGTCGCTCATTTCGCTTCTTGGGATGCTTCGAAAGAATGGTCGGCAGATTTACCTGAATCAGAAAGTGTTGAAGTAAAGTTTTTCCTTTCTGACACATACAATCAACCATACTTTATACCTTTATCTTTTTCAATCGTAACATTCAACATCTGCTGCAGTGTTTGTGCATTGGCAAAGGTTGGGTTGCGTTTGTGTCCAACAAATTGCTGTTGCGTGTCTACACGTTGTCTGGTTTCCCGTTGTGGACTAGCTGTTTAAATGGTTCCATAGTTACCATGACTGCAAGAGGTGAACGACTGGCCGTCGTTTACAAAGAAGGAACAAGTACTTACTTATTAGTTTATCACTTACGCAAGCATGTGGCGTTGAATGATATTTGTTTGCATGAAAATAAAAGTAAAAATTCAGCTTTCATCGGTCAACAAGCATCGTTACGTTGTTCCTTGTACGCTCTCAACTGGTCTACCGAAAGTGTAGGAGACAAGATCCAACTGCTCGGAACTTATGCAGTGGCGTTGAGCGCTGGAGCCACTCTTACTTGGCTGTGGTGAGTTGACAAATTTCTTTCAGTATTTCCAAAAAAAAGCAACCACATTATTCAATAATAAATAATATTTACCCCATTCATAGCGTGACAGAGAAAGGAAATTGTTGCACAGCTGATTCGAAGGGTACAGTGCGCATTTTATCCGGTGGTATTTGGCTGTTAGCTTGTGATTTAACAAAAGCGGTAACACAATTTACTGGCATGGAAGAAGTAAAGAAAACGAAAAGAAATTTTTCAGGCTTACCACGTTTACGACCATTTGTGGCCAGTAGATGTATTGGAATCGTCGTGTGAAGTGCTCTGCGTCCCTTGCAACAAGTCGTTGTATCCAGCTTTTGCTCCGAAGCCTGTGATGGTTCAAGTGAAGTGGAATGTGCATTTGTGCGA
>NW_003526941.1:9278606-9284939 GCF_000181795.1 Trichinella spiralis | reverse complement strand
TGGACCGGGAGTTAAGAAAGATCAAAATTATGATAGAAACTAATAAAGATAGAACAACAAATAAGTAAAACTTCATACCTGGCAGTAGGACCGTTGGTAGTAAAGTAAGTAGACGCTGATATAGGTAGAACCGTTGAAATATCCAGCTGCTCGTGATTAACAGCATGTTTTGTTCAGCATTTACGTGGAATTTGTAGAAATGATGCACTAAAAATGACCAAATAATAAATAACGCAACGCAGTCTCTTCATCAGCAATATAGTCAAATAATAAGCTGACTTTTGTATGTAGGAAATCTCTTCAAAATTTGAATAACATAAAATGCATTCAGCAGAATGCCGTCGGCAGTGTTCACCATCATATTACTAAATATATAATTTTCTGACCAAGGTTATGTTTACCTAGTGGAAAATAAGGCGCCGAGTTAGTATGGCACTTAAATGTATAATATTATTATGATAATTTATAATATTGAAGGAATATATTGTGTATTTGTAAAAATAAATTTATCAATTTATGAGTTTTCTCAAACTCAAAATAAACTATACGGGAGAATTTTCCAAAAATTAGAAAGAGTATAAATGGAATTTTTGAGAAAATAAAAGAAAAAGAACTGCAGAAATAAAGCAACATACAAATAGTATAAGCTACTGTCTGTGAGCACAAAATGAGATGAAAATGTAGAAAATCACTTTTTACAAGTATAAATAAAACCTTGGTTGTGTTTAATTGGTTGTGTTAAGTTGTTTGCTAGATTGGTTTTGCTGTTGTACGTACATCTGCCGGCAAGTATGACGAATCGGCTAACACGGCTCATCAGGAAAGCAAAGCTGAATAATCGAAATTTAAATACCTAAAATGAAAGCACAAAAGTTATTGTAATGGAAAAAATCTAAATTGAAATATAAAAAAGTATCCTTGGACGTCTTTTTTTTATTATTTGAATGGCATTACTACAATTTCATTTGAATGTTTAGAGATCATTCAATAATTCATAACATCTTTTTTATTCGTAACATTTAATATAGTACAGCAAAACATGCACGTATAATAACAATTTATTGTACCATATTATGCAATTATTTATTTCATATCATTTGACAATTATACCTTTGATTTAATGGAAATGTGTAGAACGTACCAAATGGTGTTCAGAATTAACGGTGGAGAAAAGTAAATAAACAACTGCTAGCCACATAGCTATTAGCAGATTTGAATTCAGAACGAAAAATCAAAAGTAACTAATCAATCATACTGCACTTTGGCTCTGTGAAATATAGTATTTGTTTATTCGTATTATTATGTTTTTCCGTCTGTAAGTTCTCACTCATCATCAGTTCATAAGTTTAATATTTTATGCAAATATTTTATGACAAATAAATAAATCACAGATTTTGAAATTAACAACATCAATGACTACATTAATACAAAACCTTTGTTCACCTGTAGATAAAGTAGAATTGAATAAATTTTTAAGCTGCAATTCGAAGATCTGAAAAGCTGTGGAGAAAATACCATGTGTAGAAAAGATTACCGCTAAACGCACAAGCATAATAAATGACATTCAGTTAGCGTAAATATTTGCATATATATGTATCGGTGTGTTTGTATATGCAAATAATGCTTTCAATTATTTTTACGTAATATCTTATGAATTATAACGAATGATTAATGACCTGAATAATAATATTAATGAATTAGTTGTTATATTAGAGAAAAACTGTTTAACTTACGCTACTGTTCACGCTTGAAATGGAACAACAGTGCTGTAGAGTGAGTGCTAAAGGTGAAAATGGAAATTCGTTTTTTTCTGTTCAATTCGCTTGTTATATATATGTATATACATAATCAAATTGATAATTGCTTATTTCCATGAACAGCAAGCATCAATCAATCAATCCACTTCAACTTAATAAATAGCAACTGTATTATTCAAAATTGAATTATTAGAATTGTGAATAAGCAACCAAAAAAAATCAAGCAGACATCAAATACATGCAGTACATTTTGAAATTGAAATTAAAAAAAAATTTAATTATCATATTGAAAAACGAAAGCATTTTGTTTTATTGTAACAGCGGAATTCAAAAATGCATAAAATAACAAATATCGATTAAAAAAGTAATAACAGTTTTCAGATCGTTGAAGCAGAAATCAAAACTATTTCAAAAAAGCAAAAAATATTGCATATATGCCAGAGATGGAATAAATAATAAGTAATACGAACCCATATAAAATGCGCACACAAGACTAGAGCTTGTAAATGCTTAAAAACAAAAACTTTTCATTAAAAAAGACAGATTAAACAAGGCAAACTGGTAAAGGAGGTAATATGAAGAGAAAAATGAGCAAATGCTCGTTTGACGTAGGAGTATGGAGTATAAACAAACAAACAACAAATAAATAAATAAATAAATAAATAAATGTAAATATAAATATATATTATATTATATATTATATATATAATAGAAAACTTAATTAAAATAAATAAATCAAAGGTGGAGGCAGGTAGCAACTGAATCTTCAGCATCCAGTCGGTTCAGGTAGGAATAAGAAAAAGTATTCTTTCTCCTCAAGTAGATCGACCACGAGGGCGAGGAATTTCAGATTTCTGCATCTTTTTGAAACATTCCATCGTATCCCACTTGAAAGCGTTGAACGAGTTTTGCATTTCTCCTTGCATGTGGAAAATGGCAAACAACATGTTGACAAATATTTCCATTTGTCGTTCCACGTTCATGATTCGTGTTTCCAACTTTTTGTATTCAGCTTCAACTTGATTCGAATCACCGGAATCATTAGTGACCTGCTTGAACTTAGCAATAGCATGTTCAACCTCTTTCATGCTATTTGAACATGCAGTCGCTTCTGCAGCGATGACGTCACTAGCTGCACCGGTTGTCCCCAAGGAAAATAATGCAGGATTCTTGAACAATGCATTACTGCGAGAAATTAGCAATGTGAGTAATTCTTGTTGAGCTTGCTGTTGCTGCTGATGTGATAACGACGGTAGTGGTAACTGTAATTGTGGTATCGGCAGTGATGCAGTTGGTAGTGGTAACTGTGGTGGTTGCAGTTGTGGTTGTGGTGGTTGTCGTTGCGGCTGTGACTGTGCCTGTGGACGTTGTTGTTCTAGAGAAAATGGTGTTAGAAAAGACAATTTGCTGAGATTGTGATCATCATCAAGCAAATCATCGTTCACGTTAGCTGAATCAATGTTTCCAGCATTCAAAGAACCAGCTTCAAGCATCTGCTTCGGTGGTAAATAATGATGCTTAATCACAAGATGCAATGTCAAATTGGATGGCTTGCGAAAATGTTTGTGACAAATTCGACAATAAGTTTTACCCAATGCCCACATTGGAATTGCGGTCGGCGTTGACGAGCGAACATCTTCCGCATCGTCAGAAGAGACGGAAATTTCGTTTGCCAGCACGTTTTTCTGAAGCATCTGATTATCCTGCCCGAAAAGCATACGGTAAGTTAACCCTTTCGGATAAGCAGGTAAAGATGGACCGATATCATCCGTGGAACAATCGCTGAAAAATTGTTTCTGACTAATGAGGTCCGCTTCTTCCGTACAGTGTTGCTGGAATGCCGAGAGCGACTCATTCGCAGCTTCATTCTTGTTATCCTCGCCCCTTTGTTGAAACGTGGAACAACCGAAACTGACCACAGTGGAATTTCCAAATGAACCGCCGCCGTCGTCGTCCGGCGGAGAAAAATGGCCATCCGATTGGGCAATCTTTTTATTGTTCAATTTCAAGTGACCGCCAAGATTGACCGAATGCTGTTCGTTGTTGTTCAGAATAAGCATGCTTTTTTCCAGGAAATCCGCCGCCGCCGGATCTTTAACCGTCTTTTTTCCTCTTTTGATAAAAGGATCGGCGTTGTTTTCCAATTTCGGCCCCTGTTCAAGCATGTGATGCTTCAAAATGTGCTTGGTCAAGTTGCCCTTCAGTCGACTGGATTTGCCGCATATTAGACACACGAACGGCTTCAATGACGTATGCACGGACCTGTGTTCGGCCAAATTGCTCCGAAAGCGGAACGCTTTGCCGCAAATTTCACAAACAAACGACTTTTCCCCTTGATAAACGTTGCCAAACAATTTACCATCCGCTAAATAATTTTTGAACATTAAAATTAACGACATACATATGCACCACGACTACTTACACGACGGAGTGTTCGGCTTCAACTTCTTGTATGCTGGTGAAGACGTTTCGGAAGAACCATCGCCTACTGTAGTATTCAAAGATTCGGCTTTTTCGACAACGGCGTCATTTTCCACAGCCACCGCCATCTTGAAATTCATCAAATCGTCAGAGCCGTTTTTAGCTTTCGAAAATTTTCTAGACACTCGAGGTTTTCTCGACAGCTGCACAGCTGCCGCGTGCTTGTTAATTTCCATTTTTTCCACCACAGCGTTGAAATCTTGCGTCGACTCTTCACCGTTCGATTTGTCACGAGCTTCTGCTGTTAACGAACCATTGCGCGGTAAATTTTCAGCTGGCTCAAGTTCAAGCGTTTCTTCATCGTGATCAGCCAGCTCTTCGCTGTTAGCATCCGTCGACGACTCAGGTGCGGCGTTATTGCATGAACAATCGATTTCTTCTGCAAAAACCATCTATAAACGTAAACTTATTATTTGAAAATCAATTACAGTATTTCAGAAATTTTAAACATAAAAAATAATAATTTCCCACTCCAGAAACAACGCAGCAGTAACAGTAAACAGTAAACAAGCTTGCACAGTGATGAAATAAATCCACGCCAAAACAATTAACCTACTTATCAGAAAATTAACTACAGTCGCTGTATTTTATTATTTTTTAATAATTGAAATGCAAAAAAACAAAACCAAATAAAATAAGAAGAGAAAATTGTTTGGCCAAGTTTTGAGAAAAAATAACCAAAGCGTCAAGTTTGGCTAAAGTGACGACGACCTTTGGAACAGTCAAGAAGCTGAACTGCCTGCCTGCCTGCCTGCCGGAAATAATAGCAAATGAGAAACAGCCGCACCGAGCAGGCCGTCGTCATGGCTTACAGTCGATCAAAAGAGATCGGCGGCTGTTGGCAAAAAATCACCACTGTGATTTATCTATTCATCCACTTAATGAGCAAAACTATAAACGAAAGACAGATTCAATGTGTTCACCATTTGCTAGCTGAGGGCAGGCAGAACAGAAAAAATCGCTCCAATGCCAGGCAGGCAGGCGAGTGGAGAAGAAAAATTTGGCCAAGCTGTTTTATTCAAATCAAAATGCGAAACAACGCAGCTAAGCAGAGCCACAAGCGATAAAGCCCTCTGATTATTCAAAACCGGCTAGCTGACGACTGACTACTAGCCTACAGGATCGATGGGAAAGAAGCGCGTGAGAAAGTTGCCAATGTTTGTTCAATTTTTAATTTCAAAAAATAAACCTTTTTCTCGGCAAAATTTAAATTTGATAATTTTATTAAAATAAACTTTTCAACTTATTCTACCCACAATTAACAAAACACGACACACTTTAAACAGAAGCTTGCAAAATTTTGCTTTTAACAACTATTTCAGAATATATATTAACGTTTTTAAAATTTATAATTATTACTTATATTTCAAATGCATTTATTTTCATATTTCTTAATTTTTTCAAAGTAAAATGGAATAATCAACGATGAACGGTGGTTCACTTTTGACGAACCATTTTTAAATATGCTTCTTCTTATTTTTCTTTTACAAGCTTATATACAACGACAAAAGTGAAGCAATGGAAATTGCTTGGTGGTCGCTATGTTGCGACCAAATCGAACAAATGTGAGGAAAGACTAATTGAAAAGGGCTCTGTGAAAAATATTGCATGCAGCCAGTCGTTGTTATCTGTCGGTCGGTACCGAGAGAGGACAGGCGAATAAAAAGATCAATAACTTCCAGTCTCCAGTTGGTTTCATTCACTCCCACTTCGGTACTTTATCCAATGCATATACACACACATACACAATTTCACACAACAATTATTAATAATAATATTAGAAAAGAATATAATTAATACAAGAAGAATAATTTTGCATTTTCTACAAAATTTACAACAATTACAATGTAAAAAGATACAAACTACTGTTGAATCAGGCAAAAACTGTAAATCTTAACACTTGGAATATTATCAGCTTAATTATGTTCATTATTCTTCTAAACTATCATCACCAAATTTTCAATTACACACACAAATATATACATATATACAACGCTTCACCCGGAAATAAACAGAAACCGTTTCCGTTCATCCAGGGAATATCTATCATAAATGCTAAAAAACACTTTCAATCCCATGCATCTGCAACGGAGGA
>NW_003526941.1:9182691-9277574 GCF_000181795.1 Trichinella spiralis | reverse complement strand
GGTGGATTCGACTCTTGCATCGACCCCTGTCGGCTAATTTTGGGTGATGCATGTCTATTGAAGTCTATGTGAGAAATTACTTACTGCTGCTATTGCCAATGCTGAAATTATCGTTCACTGCTTGATGAATTTGGTGTTGTTTTTTTTGATTGAATGTTTTTTAATGAAACTTATTTTTAAGATAAAATTATATTGAATGACGAATTTTCTTTTTTGAACTTTTATTTGATATTCATAAATTTCTTGATATTTATTATTTCTCACTTTTATTATATTCCTCAATTTCATTTACTGATTATTGTGGGATAATTATTTGTGTGAAATGAAACAGATCTTATTATTGCCGATTCTTTTCCACTGATTTGGATGCTTTCGGTGGTGCTATGATAAAAATTGTCAAGCATTCATTTTCACAAACCCAAGCTGAAGCATCAGCAAAACAACAACAACAACAACAGAACAAAAGTTAATATTAGATGAAATAAGTAAATAAACAGAAAGTAAAATTAAAATTAGTAAATGTATGCATATTGATGATGATTGTTGTTGTTCAAATAAAGCAGCATTTTTCAATCGACTTCAATTTATCCACACAGTTCGCGGTCGATTATGCAGACGACGAAGAGTTAAGCAAAACAGTCAGTCAGTCAATGGTCAGACGATATAAAATCATCTAAATATTACTACAGCATTTCCCTTTCCCTGCGGAAGCTATGCAGGAAGCTATGCATAGCGTTAAATAGCAAACTTTGATCAATAAATAACACAAGAATAAGCTAACAACCGACCGACCGACCGACCGATCAACTTTGCAATAAACCAAACGACAGCAGCAGGTAAAACACACCAGAAACTACAATCTTTATCCCTATTAAATACTGATAAAATTGTACATGCTCTGTAAAATTAAGTCTGTTAACCGAAAGACATTAAGCAAACTGATAGCCAACAGCAAAACCAGCAAGCTAGTTAGCAGCTTGCTGGCTAGCAGCCAGCCAGTAGCTAGTAGTTAGCTAGCTAGCTAGATGGCTAGTTAGCTAGTTACATTGACTGGATGACAGAAAAAGCTAATCGATCAATGAAAACTAGAAAAACAACCGACATTGTATAAGCACCTGCACAACTTTCTTTTTCACCATCATCTTGTATAACTCCTCCTCCCCCACCGCCTCCTCCTCTTCCTCCTTCTTCATCATCGCTTCTCAGAATTTCTTATTCCACTACAATCAACATTTACTATTTTTTCTACTAATTCGAATAATAAATAATTCGTGACTTATTACACTACTATCATCTTTTACATGAAATAAAATAAAATGGACCTTCAAAGTATATACTTATTAAAATTTAAATAAAAAAAACTCCATGTTCAATATGATGAAGTATTTTTATTTATTTATCTAAAAAATCAATTTTTAGCAATTTTTCAAAATATTAAAAAAAATTTTCTTCACAATTAAAATGTTTCACATGAAATCAATAATAACAAAATTCTCTTTTAATATATAAATGAATGATGATGATAAATGAAAAAATGAAACATTACTAATTTAATTTCACTTTCTAATGCTCATCGTCATCATGATCAATAATAAAAAAAATCTAATAATTTATTCAAGTTATTTAAATTAATGTTGTAAATATTTATAAATTATTATAAATATTTTAATGTTAGAGTAGTATGTGTTAAATACAATATACATAAATGTGATTATTCTACAGAACAACAATAAAAAAATCTTCTTATTAGCACAAAATTAAGTATTAATTTTCAAAAGAAAAGTACAATACAATTTGAAATCAAAAAAAATACTGATACACTTGAATAATGTCAACAGGAAGGATACACAACTATGAAAATGCTTTCGTACGTCACATTTAAAAAAGTTTTCTTTACTATTTTCTAGAGTAAATTTATAAAAAAAAAATACTAGTCAGCACTAAGCACAAACATTCATCCAAAAGCACTGCATAAAATATTATTAATAAGGTGTGGTTCCCAGTAATCATACAGAAAAGATATACAGCAACAGCAACAATATATTTGCATAAAATTATTATTAAAATTATATATATATAACACTAAGAGTTTTTATCATA
Organism: Trichinella spiralis; assembly: GCF_000181795.1. Lineage (NCBI taxonomy): Eukaryota > Metazoa > Nematoda > Enoplea > Trichinellida > Trichinellidae > Trichinella > Trichinella spiralis. The sequence goes on along the minus strand of NW_003526941.1, from coordinate 9,275,474 downwards.
TTAACATAATCTATAATAGTTATTATTACAAACTAAGCTTAAATACAACACAAAACAATAAGCAAACATCACGTTGTGGAAATTAGTTATTAATGTAAATTGAAATTACAACAACTACTACTGCAAGATGCAACAGTACAATTGAATGACAATGAATAATTAGTATTTAAAGTAAATATACACAATTGCAATAATAGTATATATTTTGATCAAGTTTTCCTTCATGAATTGTATATTCATTCTTTCATTTTTCAATATTACAATCAAATCAATTTGTTGTTAACAATTATTATTATTATTATGTTCATACATTAAATCAAATGCTACATTTGCATAGTAGTAACGTTTTCCCACTATTATCGAAATTATAACAATTGCAATAATAAATCAACAAACAAGCGCACTTGTACAGTTTCAATGATGCAGTTATAACAAGAAATATACTAGTTAAATGTCAGTCAGTTGTACTTTCTTTTTAACAAACAATCACTCATCTTCTACGTTGCGTGCTTCAACTTATACCACTATTAAACTACTGTTATGTGAAGTGAAGAAAATAATAAATAATAATAATAATAATAATATGCTAGATGTGAACTGGTCAATTGTGCCTGTACAAATAATAATCGAAACACATGTAAGAAAAGCCAGTTGGATGGACCATAATGAATTTGAATAAAAACATATCACAATGAACAGCTATTTCACCAGCTAGCTAGGCTAATGAACATGACCGATGATAAAACATACTATATGAAAAACAATAAATAATACTATCTACTGGATCATTATTTAGTGTAATAATTGAATGTTTTCTCATAAAACATACAGCAGAAAATGTGAAAAAAATTATTTACAGAAAAATACATTCAGAGAAGATTCTATGCAAGTGAAGAAATAAGATTGCATCCCCATTTTTTGTGTAAGAAATGAAATCGTTCAAAAAAATCTGAAAATGCATTTTACAACCTCAGCTGTTGTGTCTGTCTGTCTATTCTCACACGCCAACTGTTGCCTATTTTCATGTTTACTGCCTGCAATTATCATTAACACATTTTCTAGCTTTCGATCAGTTAGCTTATCACAGAATTAACCAAACCTTTCAAAATCACAATTTCCCTATTGTCAAATTCTATAACATGTGCAACTGCTACTACTACTCTTCAATTAAACAAACAGCTCAAACAAACAATTGTTTTCAACAAAAAATCCATATATATATATATATATATATATATATATATATATATATATATAATATGTGAAATTATGAAAATATAGCAATAGATGTGTTATTAATATTGTACAAAACTAAAAGCTGAAACTGAATATATTATTTACATGAGAACAGTTCAGTTAGTTGAAAGCTTAAATTCTAAAACCATATAATCACAATTGACAGCTTTCTCGAACCCGTCGTTTTCATTATTGCCGCATCAATGTGCAAGTCGAATCTGATCTTACTTGCACTGCATGACAGCGACAAAATTTGTAAACAACATTACTCCATCTCAGCTAACAGCTAAACTTGGTTATACTGTTTCAAATCTATAACTGTCAAACTAACAATTCCTATTAATTATCATTTACTGTCATCATCGTTACCCTAATTATCTCTATACTATTATCAACCATTACTTTTCTGTCTCATGCAATTTCTCATTATCATATATAATTAACAATATAAATAAATAAATAAATAAATACACACACATACATACATACATACATATATAATCAGAAACGAATATAATGTAATGTATGCACCTTTAAGTATAACAATCTTACTAACGCGCAAATGCAAATAAATTATAATGTGCATAATTTGCAAAAAAAATGATGCCCATGTTATTTTCTACAGATAAGAACTTTGGATTAATAATATTGCAAAAACTGTCTGCTTGAATTATTGCTTTATAAATTGGAATACTTTTATAATACAATACAGTAATCCTAGATTCGTTTCGAAATAGATTTGTAATTTTTCCAACGTATAAAAGGAATAACTATCAATCTTGTTCATATCATCAATTCTAATATATTAATTTCAGATTACAACACTTCATGCACACAGCTGTGTAGGATAATTAACTGATCTGATAAAGAAGCACAACATATGCACAAATAAAACACACAAACACAAAGAATAGAACACAGCTTAATTTAACATCAGTAAGCTTAATAAAAATAAATGCAAATTTCCTGTTGAAGATTAAAATAATAAATACACTACAATTGCGTATATTTGTTATATACATATATTGTTTTGCAATATAACTTACAGAATTTGTGCAAAGTATTAAAAAGCAGTCAGTCTACGGCTTATCTACTCGAGCACCAACTGCCAATTGGCTTTTTTCCAAAGAGTTGCTAATTTGACAGAAAGCTTCTAGCAAATTGAGCATGTCAATTTTTTAACTGCTCTCACAAGACTAGTTCAAGGACATTAACTTTGAAAATGTTTCATTTATATGAAACTAACATAATCTCAAGTCTATTTTTTTTTCTTCGGGCAACTTTCCATATTGTTCACTGTTTGTTTATGTTTTTAAGCTTAATATAAAAATAGAATATGAAAATACGATTGCAGTTTAAAACAACAATAATATTCAAATCCGGAAATCATTTCCAATAGTATGACTAAATTTTAAATAACGATTAGAGAAATCAGTTCCTCTCTCTTCTATATTGCATTACATGCATGTTTTGGCTGAGCAATTTGTTTATTTAAAATTTTAACAGTGCCCCAAGATTTTAAGCAGTTCACTTACAAGTGCTTCAAATCGCCACCAGCAGTGTGCTTAAAAGTGGACAACAACGCATAACAACAAGTTGCATTTCTTTCAAAAATGGGAAATTGAAAAATATCTAAAATGTAAATATAACTGTAATGAATCTTGAAAATCTTGAAAAAATGAATAACGAATACAATATTACAAGTAAATGTTTAAATATGGGAAATAAATATGGTGCATTTAGACGACTTTCATTACACGTTGTTTTCAACATTACACACTTTGTTCAACGAAACTGATATTTTGCTACCGATGAAAAGAATCCGTTCATGAAAGATAAAAATTCAGTGGAAATGAAATTTCAATTTTCGATCCAATCCTGAGACAGAGCAAGAAATTTGTAGTATATTGATAAAAGTTGCAAGTAATTAACTGTTTGCAAAAGTCACTGGAAACAATTGTGAATTACGTTGCATACAACTAAAAACGTGGGAAGAATGTTGGGAAAAAAATTTTCACTATGCTGAAGGCTAATAGCGAACTTATCTTTAAAAGACCAACAGCTCACTGTTGCATTAAAGTAATGCTAAGGCTGATTTGTTTGTAGCTATTTTTTGCCCATTACATTCACAGCTATCAGAGAAGTTAACGCATAAAATTTCAGTAAGCTGCAACGAAAAAATCATTACAACCACAACATATCTTTAAATTTCGAATTAATTATCAAATAAATATTTATAAAATCTTTCAATTAGCATAAAAGTTTATATAAATAAATATGTTATAAAACTGATTGTTGCACGACAATCATTCAATTCTCTTCAAAGCAATTCTAATCAATTTTCACAAACACACACTGCTGTATAAATTTTACAAATATACTAGCGCAAAAGGAAAATGAAAAATGAAAATATGAACATTTCCGAAGCTCTGCTATTAATTTTTTTTAAATCAATAATTTTCAATCGCAATCATCGTCTACAGAACTGTAAAGTAGTGCTACTGGGTAAAGTTGGTTAGTAAGATTTTGGAAGAAAAAAGAACCGTTGCAAGAATTTCATAAGCTAAAAAATATCCAAAAAATAATCACTCTGATTTTTTAACAGACAAAAACAGCATCGTAGTATATCAAAATTAATTTGTCACGAAGAAACGATTAAAAATCTCGATAAAATGAAGCATTTGCAGCGTCTGTCCTTGCAACACTGAATTCGTTAATTTGCTCCTCATCAACTGATATACAAGTGGCAAAGAGAAGACGAAAACAACAACAGAAATACAGATAAATGAAACAACGAATGATAAAACCTTGAAATAAAAAAACAAAAAATAACAATGATGCTCAAATGAATTATATAATAAAAAATTAGAAAGCTAATATCCACATCTATATCTGTGTGTGTATTATTTGCATATGGATCTCTCTTTATCTATATACATATACATATATACAGATAAAGAGTTGAAGAAAATGGTGGAGACTGCCAAAATTGGCAAATGCTATTAACGATTAAGTGATCGATCGATTGAAAGGCAGGCAAGCAGGCAGCCTCTCGGCAAATTCGTCCGTCCGTTTAGCAGCAACTCCGCTTCCGTCCATGCAAGCCGAACGGTATAAGAGCAGTGTTAAGCATTGCGTGGGCGTAGTTTCATGTCCATCTACTTTGACACATCGACGCTTCACAGAAATTGCCTGATTGCATGATGAAGTCAAAAGAAGAAAATAACCAAGTCAATTTTTGACTGACGACTCTTGTGTTCAATCCCTAGACAGTACAGAGCCCGGAACCGTTTCACGGTCCAATCAAACACTGCTTGCCTGCTGATCAATCTTCATATGACCGGACGGTGAATCCCCTGATGAACTTCAACGACGACCACTTATCGTCATTCAAGTTCCTTCCCATCGAATATATGCCAAATATCATTCACTGATGGAACATTACTTGTTTTGCCTCTCTTTTATCGTAAATAAGTAAATAAATAAATAAATTTCTCCTTTCTACATGCATAAAGAAACACAGATATATATTAATTATATGAAAAATTAATTCCCTCCCCCCCCCCCATTTTTTTCCTCAATGATCATTATAATATATTGGTGTTCACGCATATTATTTACCATTTACTAGTTACCGAAATAGAAAGAAAATAAATAAAATTTCAAACAAAACAAATGCATGACTGTCAGTCAAAAAATAAGAAAAAAAATCAGCTTCTTCATCTAAATTTTACGTCAATGTTGTGAAAGAAGAAAAATTTGCAGAAAAAAACAACAAAAAATAACTCTTACTTAATCATCATACAGTAGTAGTTAAGAGTGGAGCAGATCACTTTTAGTAGAAATACTGAATTAAATATTAGATTAGTTTTTAAAAAAGTAAAAATTTAAACAAAATAATAATTTTACAATAGGGAAAATTCGAAAATGGAATATTTTTTTTTGAACTATGCAGACATATAATACATATCTGTGGGTTTGTGGTTTAAATATGTTGAGAAAGAAGAAGGTATTTTCTATTTTTGTACGTTACGCGTATTTTCATGCCTGACTATCCAAACCCCTTCTGATTGTGCGCTTTTGGCTTTGCTGTGGGGATTAAAGCATTGCCAGAGCAGAACCGCAGAAAAAGATCACATCAATGATTGAGAGGCATACGGTGATCGATCAGACCGACAGAAACGAACGTCTGCACAACAGCATTGCCGTTCGTTCTTTCCATTCCATTCCATTCGCTGCAATGCAGCTGTCAAGATGAAAAAAAAGGAAAAGAAGTATAGTAGATGAAGAAGAAGCAGAACAACAACAACAGGAGGAGAAGGAGGAGGAGGAGGAAATGGTACGTAAACGTTGTCAGCATGTTTCGCTCTAGCTTCTTGCAGCTAGCTAGCTTGTTAGTCAGCCAACTAGCCAGCCAGCCATCTAGCTATCTAGCTTGTTGGTTAGTAGTTGTGCATAAAGTGTAAAGCTGTTGTCAACTGAAATAAGAGAGAAAGCAAAAGAAAGAGAAACTAGCATGCCGCGTTGGTGAAGAGGAATGAATCGCTGTGCAATTGAGCTAGCTATATGTATGGCCCTGCCAACAAATTGATAAGCCTTTCTTGATTTTTTTTTAATTTTTGAATGTACGTGTACATATCATAATTTCGTTGAATAAAATTAAGTTTTTTTTTGCATTTACAAAAGACTGATTATCAGATTATTATTTAAAGAATTAATATTATGATTACTTAAAGAGTTTAGCTGAATGCGTGAAAGATGAAACAGATGAGATATAAGAGAAAAAGATTTGAATAAAATATTTTCAAATAAATCCGTAAAATGCAAATATATGAACAATGGCATTTAAAATGTTGCTTTCACAAATTGTTTGAATGGGAAAAATGAAACTTGATTTCACATTAAAATAGTTAAATGAGTAATCCAAAAAAGACCTTGCGCTTGCTAATTAATTGGATTTATTAATAATCGAAAGAAATGTTTGTTTGCTTACTTGGTTATTTAATTGAATTGTATCGTTAACTGTTGTCGCTTTTGGAGCAGGAAATTGTACTATAGCGTTCAATGGAAAAAACAATCTGCAGTTGACTAGGCGTTAGTTAGATTCAGATTTTCATTCGAATTGCATTCATATCCCTTGTCGTTATATCTATCATTCACAAAATCACAAAAAAGCAATTCTTAACCTCTAATGAATTATTATTGTTATTCTCCATTTCTCTATTCAAATTCAAATTTTCTTACAATCTTTTGTTTGAGCAGAGTATAAAGCTGATGATTGTAAAATATTTCTCTTTCCATGCACAGAAATTTATTAATATTATTGTTGTTCCGTTTGCTTATTTATTAGTATGCTGACTTTTCAGTGAAGCGAAGCACAATGAATAAAAATCATTCAAAAATGAAACAGTATTGCAACAACAACTTCCTGGTAACAATTTTCAAAATAGCAAGCACTCTTTCTGTCAATCTCACGTTTTGCATGAAATTCAACTACAACTTTTTTCTATTCTAATCAACCACAGATAGAAAATTCTGCTGTTCAAGTTAAAAAATTGAAACTGTTCCTCAGTTTACTTGCCTGCTTTGCAAGCGAACCATTCCACGCTAAATTGAACGTCTGAAATATCAAATCGAATCCAAAGTTGATCGTATAACTAACTTCAAGTGCAATTTCACATCCGAACCTTCCTATATGTACATCACTGATAGAGCTGAATCGACAAAACAATTTGTAAAATATGATCGACAGCATTTGAAAATTATTCAACTGAAAAGTCAGAATAAAAATTCCATAGTTTTTTCATTGCATTTTCTTGCAATTACAATCTGATCAAATCTAATTGCAAAATGTTTTATAAAAATATAATTTTCAAGAACTGTAATACAAAAATTTCACTGCCTGTTTCTTAAAACTTCAAAAAGTAAAATAGCACCTTTCCAGTGTTTTACTTATTTAAATTTAAAAACTGTTAAAATGATTTGCCCTTCGAAGTGAACTGTTGTTATTAAGCTAAGCCAGTGGCAACAACAGTTAGATCAGAGCAGCTGCTTATAACTAATCTGCTCTAATGAATAAGTAGCAAATAGTTGAAGCCTACCACCTGTAAAGCGGAAGAGGTGATAAAATGCTCAAGGCTATGTATCCAAATTCAGGTCAACTAAAATGAAATTGAAAATGTAACTTCAGTACAAGCAAAACAGCAAAGCCGATCGATGCCTGGCCGGAAAAGCTGATATAAACATGGCTCATTAGGAACCGATGGTTGAAGAGGCAAAATTGTGCCATTGGATTTTCGATCTTTGATTAAATCTACAATTCCCTAACGACCACGCATTGACATCCACTGTAACGGCCGCTAATGATCACCACCAAACGATCCACGCAATTGATGGGCCATTAGTCAACCGAAAACTGTTCCTCTGATAGAGCAAAGCTGATAACTTATCACAACAAACATGATCAACTATCATTATTTTACATCGGCAATTTCCATGTTATTTCGAATCATTATTAAACAAAAATAAATGTAAAATAATACCACCCATACCTGTATATACATATAGATACAATTTTAGCAGAATGTTGTGGTTGTTGTTGTTGTTGTTGCTGTTGAAACTTTATAATGATAAAGTATTTATACGAGTAGTGAACTGGATAAATAGATGACTAAAGTTTCACTGAATAACTGATTGACTGAGAAGCCAATAAGTTGTTTATAAGTGTAAAAGTAAGTGTACGTATCCGTGCGTGTGTTGTGCGAGTGTATAGAAAATGACGATTGTTAATGAAAATATAGAGAGACCAGGCTATGTTGATTCGTCCAACCAAATTCGTTTGTTGTTTTCTGTTGTTTGATTGGTTGATCAATTTCGAAACAGCCGTGTTGTACAGTGTTCCTACATTAATAATCATATTCCATCATTGGTTAAGCTTTGACAAACTGCTTAGCTTGTCTAGACTGGCAGCTGCTGCGCACGCCTCGCGTCCGGATAGTAGCCTCAAAGCGCGCCTGTCTTCAAAAATAATTGACTCCGCTGAGCAACAGTTTGTGACATTTGGAAGTGAAGCAAAATAAATCGGCTTCAAATTGAAGAAACATTTTGAAAAGTAGCCTTAGCCATATCTTGATGATTCATTTTCAACTGGTTGAGAATTTGAAGATAAAATGTCAAAAAAGATCTTACTCAGTGAACAAAAAAAACGGAATGAATTTCCTGAAGGAATGGCTCATCCTCTTTAAATTCCATAAATTAAAGCTGCATTTTCAAGCTTTATCTGCACAATCTTATTTGTTTCACTTTTAATTAGCAGAAATAACATTTACTATTTTTACAAGTTGCAATTTTTCAAACTAAAAATTTACCATTATCTGCCCATTGTTTTGTTGAGGATTGTAACTCTTTTTTTTAAACTTTTTCAGGAATGATACGTAAAGATATTCATTTTCTTTATTTTAAATAAATTGTTTAAAATATCTTCCCCTGATAACTGTTGACCAATATTTGTTAAATGTAACGGCTATTAATTTTTTTTACAATTATGCGACTTCATGAAATATTGACAATTGCATTAATATCTTTATGATTCAGATCACCAAAGTGTAAAGCAGAATACTATGAAAAATGCTAACACTGTTGTCATTACTATCGTGTGATTTTCTACATCTTATTATTAATTACTGAAAAAATTCTGCATTATTTTTCTCTAAAATTTCCCATTGAATATGCACGATTTATGCACTGGTAGAAGACTGTGTATATTAGTCATAAAAAATACAAATAACAACCCAAATAATAATAACATTAATAAATTTCAGTTATTTTTCTAGGCAAATAATTTGGTATAAGCAATACATAATAATGAGAAATGAAAATTTTAAATTCAAATTTATGTAAAAAAAATCTTAAAACTTCAATTCCATACTTCTGTGCTTGTAAGCAATGCATGTAATCAATAATAAATTGACAATATTTCAATTTCTAAATTTTATCAGTTTATATAAATAAACTTTCGATGGAAAGCAAATTGTATATTTGCAATTCGAACAACAGGTATCAAATTGATTTGAATTAATAAATACCGCTTGTCAATGATGGAGGAATATGAAGAATTTGCATAAAGGTATTTTTGAAAATGTAATAAAATTAAACAAATTCATCGTCAATATGTAAATGTAAAAATTTAAAGTTAAAAGTTCACGTAAAATGAATGAATGACGAACATAATATATACCTATTTGTTTATTTATTTATTTATTTATTTTACTCGTTTCAAAGAATTTTTCGTCAAATTATAACCACAATCTCATTTTCTCATCTGCTCCTGCTAAAAGCCGATATTTGCAAGAAAAAGATAAATGAGTGACAATTGCCTATTAATCTGATGGTGCATAACCATTGAAAAATAAAAGGTCAATTGTTTTACAAGCATTTAATTTAATTGTGATTGAACAAATCAGCTGATGTCGAACAAAAAAGCACTTCACCATACATAAATTAACATATATTCAGCTGTCATATGCGCGTGATTTAGTGAATAAGAAAAAGATGAAAGCAAAGCCATATATATATATGAATGTCTTTGATATTAGAATGCGAGGAAGGAATGAAAACAAATTCTACATAAAAATGATATAACACTGGCACTAGTATGAGCAATTTGTAAATTATTAAAATTTAAAAAAATTTAACGCAAATAGCTTAATAAAAAAATGAATACGTGCAATTTATTATTTGAATTGATTTTTGTTTATATACATATACATATAAATGTGTTAACGGAAAAATAGAAAAATGAATCAATATCAAATGGTTTGATTTCATTATTATTTTTATATTTTAGTTTTTTTAATTTAATGTTTTGAAAATGAATTTTTATTTATGTTCAAGCATAATTTATAATTGGCTTGTGGTGAAGGCAACGCTGATGTCAAAGAACAAAAAAGAGCTTCAAAAGCTACCGACCTATGGTCAACTGTTGAAAGTTTGCCCAGAGATATTGAAATTACAGCCTGCTTTTCAGATTAAATTTAGATTAGCAAAACAACAATGAAAGCGAAGAACAAAGTGACCGCAACACGCGGATCTTTGCATTGTCTCGCGTTGCATTTTCAAACGTTCAGGGTCTGTTCAAGGAGCCAACTGACCGACCGTCAAAAATTATTTTCGCCTTTTGAAAGCTTATCTTTATACATATATATACTACTTTGCGGTTAGTTTGTTTGAATGCTTCTTTTTTCCGTCAGCGCGTTGGCCAAAGCCAAAGCATTGGCCCCATGTGACCTCAAAATAGAAGCCGCTTTTCCTGTGTCAGCTGACGTCGAACAATCCAAAACAACGCGTGCCGTTCGCTCTTGGATCCGATTCACTGACTACAGTGGACCGACATATGCTACGCCTTTCATCTTGATAATAGTTGATTATTCTTTTGATTTGAGCAAAAAATTAATATTTACATAAATATGTACAATTCAGGCTTTTACAACTACGATTATCCCGTTATGTTATAAAAGTTTTTTTGTTGTTATTATTTTATGCTGAACGATTCAATGATGAATAAATTAATTTTTTAATACTTATATAAATTGAAACATCCGAGCATCAAGTACAAACTATATCCAAAGGGTTCAACTCCGCCCCTCTCCCTTCTACACAAGGCAAAAAACAATTATCAATTATGAAAAGAACCTTTTTCGTGACAATAATTGAAACTCGCATGAAACCGAATTTTAAATGAATAGTAGAGATTTTTATTTCATATTTGATGAATTAATTTGATCGTTGTTCAAAACTTGTTCATCGTTAAACAACTGTCAAACACAAATCAATCCTTCCGAAACTGAGTATCTTCACCAACAGCAGCTGCTATTCTGCTTTTTGACCACTTCTACTACTGCTTCTGCTGCTGCTACTATCACTACTACTACTACTACTACTACTACTATTATTATCATTATTGTTGTTGTTGTTGTTCATATGAAAACTACTCATAATCTTGATACTTTTATGTAACAAACAAATTTGTAATTCTGAATAAACGATACTGTAAAAAAAACTATCATTTTATGCTTATTCAAATTAAGTCAATAAAATTTCAATGAAAAGAAATTATTTTGTTAATCTATTCAGAAACACAAGAATTCAAATTTGAAACAAAAAAAAACAGAACACATCAAAGTTGCACTTTCAATACAGGAAGAACATTGTTAATTTTACATGCAAACAAAAAAGTCATCTCTGAATGTAGAAATCATTCTGTCAATGAAACAAATTTCATTTTTTTAAATGGAAAAAAAAACATTTTCTGAGCATCTGTGCATGCATCTTTTGAAAAAGTATTTTCGGTCGGTTTGAAAAGCTGATTATACGAGATGAAGATGAAATCAATAAAAGAGAAAGAATTTTGAAAAAAAAAATAAGACAAAAGAATAAAAGAAAGCTTCATTTGCAGAAATTGTAAACGCGTATATTGTTGCAAATAGCACAAGGTGGAGAGAAAAAAAACAAAATGCTAAAAACGTTACAACAAATTGGCGGCATGCATTTGATATATCTATATCTATATCTACGTCTATATGTGGATGTAGATGTAGAGGAAAGGATGGTCAAATAACCGGCATCCGTTCTGTTGTAAACGCTTTTTTTTCTCTTTTATTGCTAAACTCGAAAATAAATTGATCTCAAATGTAGCAAAGGAAAGGAAGTGAAAGAAAATTTTTCCCATATTGCACATTTTGTACATTTGTGCACGCTGCCAACCAGTTTCTCTACTAGCCTTTGAGGCTTTTCATAAAAGACAGACAAACTGACAAGTGAAGCAGAAATTGATGGGCAATTGGAAATTTTCTATTCCAAAAAAGAAACATTAAAAATTACATAAATAGCAAGCAGCTATTGCTAGCTTATTATTTGGCTTTTCAAATTTCATGCAAATTTTTCAATATCAATTTTAAGGACAATTCAGTTCAATACAAAAGAATGGAATGGAACAGAATACAGTACAATAGGATGCCTTCGAGAAATATGTAAACAATGAAAATTTTATTGATTGGATTTTTATAAATTGGATAAGATCACAGTTGACATTTCGATACTTTTGATTGAAACATTTATAGCTAATTTCCGTATTTCAGTGGTTTGAAATTTTGAAATTGAAAATTTTATGACTTTCCGATGAAAAAGTATCGTTAATATTTTCAAAGAAAACAACAAATAGTTTTACATTAAAGCAATTCAATCTATTATTAAAATTTGCAATGTTAAATATTTAATGTGAGAAAAAAAACCAATTATCAAGTGCATGGAGCAAATGAGATGATAAATAAAATTTCATAAAACAATTATTACATTTAAACTCTGCAGAAGTATTGAATTTTATATGCACTTTATTTATTGCTATATAATTTACAAATTCAGCATACCTACAGCCACACATATATACACAAATCAATGATAAGCAGTATTGCTTCAAACAATGATTACTTTTCAAAGCAAAATTAATTATTGGATTTGCATTTGTTGCTTTGAACAAACAAATGTGCGATGCAGTACAATTTTTTTATGTAAATAATTAAATTTGAACAATTTAAAATATAATTTAATGAACAATTCTCACCAGATAATTAATTCATTACACAACCAAAGGGTGAAATACCCATTTACAAAGGTGTTATAACTGAAAATAATATTAATAAAATATAGTAATTTTTTAAATATTATTTTGTATACAAATTCAACTTATTATAAAATTCATTACATTTATATCAAATATTTAAAGGTGTACTTTGATACATGTATCGCACACTGCATTAGGAATTATATTCATTATTAATAATCTTCCGTTAAAAATGATACACAACCCGTTTTTCTTGCAAATGCAAAATGCCAAGTGAAATGAAAAAACTAATCATGCAAACTCGTAAAATTATTTGAACGTATTCTTCATTCGCGTTTTGCTTGCAATTTAAACTTTTCCAAAAAAAATATATATGTAAAGCATGTTTATTTTTCTTTGATGTTATTTTTGTAGCTCATGCTAATTTTTAAAATTAAACAAACAATAATCATCATTGTTTGAATAAATAAATACCAGCAAAAATTGAATTTGATAATTTGTGGACAAATGAAATCAACAATTGAAATGATTCTTTCTGTTTGTTGTTTTTATAATTGAATATCACACATTTATGTATTTCCAATTTGCACAGGTAGAAAAAGGAAGCACTGACAGAAAAATGAAAATACACAAGCAACAGTTGCTTAAATAAATAATTGGCAGGAAGAATTTTCCTTCTGAAAACTAAAAATAAAAAAAGAAACAACAACGTCATCTTTTCAACTTTTCATAGTTACAGAAAATTTAAAATTGGAAAATATTGAAAATTCGATTTCAAATTCAAATCAAAACGAAGAATAATATGCAAAGTATAATTTGCATGATTGATTTTAAAATTCGTTGTTCTCTTTTTGTATTGGAAAAAAAAGTACACATAGATCGGTATGAAACATTAATTGAAAATTTGTAATGAAAAGAAGATGCAGGTGCTTTACTATTTTTCCTTATTTTAAGCTCACAAAACAAAATTTATTAGTTACTTAATGAATTTTATTAGCACATTTACAAATACCAAAAGAAAAACGCTATTGAAAAGCTGTATTTGCATATTATTGTTGAAAAATGCATTTGTGAATAATTTTTAGCAGCATTACATTTGTGAAAGTCTCCATGTCAGGTTCTAATGACAGCTTTATGTATTGTAAAAATGGATAAAGAGTTTTAAAAAAATTATAAACAGAACAACAATAATTGGAAAAAATTGAATACATTGCAGTAGAAATAATTTTTAAATTGTCCACAAATCAGTAGTTTGCTGAAGATGAAGAAGAAAATAACAGAAAGCAATTCGAATAAATAATTGCTTAATTAAATATTACCAAATGTTCAAATGTGAGCATTCGATTTTCGTGTTGCTGATGATTATTCATTATCAATTTGCGTTTGATTAAACAAATTTTAGCGTCATATTCCTTTTATCAAATTTAATTACCATTTTAACAGCAAATTGTTCAACGTTGTTTTCATTTTTCAACAAATAAACAGAAAAAGCATCGTATGAATTTTATACAAATTGATTTTTACCACCAGTTTTTGTTACTCGATGAAATATTTAAAAAATATGAATAAAAAGAATTAAAATTCTGTTTATAATTATAATGTAGAGAGTAGAGCAGTTGAATGCTAAATCGCAGAGTGATAAATTTTTAACCAAATGATCTGCAGCAAAATGGAAGAATAATTAAAGTGGAAAAAATTTTTCCTGATGACTTTGAAACGTATATTTATTTCCAGATCACTTTGAACATCACTTTCATTGTGCATCTTAATGAAATCAGTGTACGATCTCAATGTTTGACAGGTATTTTGAATAAAACTGAATAACTCTTTTTATTTTTCATGTCATTTAAATAAAAAAAATACTTGAATCAGTTCTATTATTAGTATATGAAATAAAAACGAACCAACAAAATCATCTTTACAAGTGTTCACAGTTACAGAAAAGTTAAAATTGGAAAACATTGAAAATTTTGATTACAAATTCAAATCAAAACGAAGAATAATATGCAAAGCATAATTTGCATATGATTAATTTAAAAATTCACTGTTCTCTTTTAATATCGGAAAAAGGACACATAAATCGGTATCAGTATCAAATTAGTACAGTTTATATTATAATTATGTATATATAATATCATAATTACAATAATAATCATATAATTATATCAATTAATATATCAGTATATTTGTTAACAGTATATATATTTATTGTTAAATTCAAATAAATAAATAAATAAATAAATTTCATCCAACAAACTGTAAATGCTACAAAAAGATGTGTAATGAAATAATAAATGAACAAAAAATAAATTTATTACTGCTTTTAAAATGTATTTCTTTTATTATTTACTTATCTATAAAGTGAATGAAGCAAGCATGAACAAATTTCATTCATTTCGAAACAACATCCACTTATTACGAACATTGGCAAATTGTAAAACTGTTTCAAATAACGATGATAATGAATTGAAACTGTTTAAAATCTTTCAAATATTAGAAATACAAAATATCACATATATTATTTATAATAATAGTGTAAACGTTTCTTTTTATGAATAATGATTGAGAAACTTTCACACAAATTTCAAATGATACTGTTGAAATAGATTTAAAGTTTAAAAAATGAAAACTTCCATTCTCACGATGCGGTTTGAATAGAGTAAATAAACACTTTTTCTTAGACGGCAGGTCAAGCGAATGAATAAAAGCAAAAAGTTTAACCTACACGCAGAAATAAACCAACTGATTATTAGCTGATCATCTCGATCATTGCCGATGTACGAAGATGTAAAAAATTTTTATATTTCTGTACAAATCAAACTGTATGAAAAAAAATTATTTTTTCCAATTGGACAATTTGGATAATAAATTGGACAATGAAACTGAATTGTGTGGGAAAATATATAATTTTTTTCGAAGCTGCTAAAAAATATATTTGTACATGCCGTTCGCATTATGGTGTCAAAATCACACTTTTTAAATAAAAGGAAAACAAAAATGCAATTATTTCCGGTAAAAGTTATTCAAACAATTTGTACGATTGTACAATATTCATGTTAATTCGGATTTTATATATTACAGAAAAAGATAAACAAGACATAATTGTTTCCAAGATTTAAACTCTACAACTTTGGTCTTCTTCACTACTAAAGACGTAATAAAAAATACAGAAAAATAAAATTATATCATAAATTCATTTATGCCTTTACTGTTGCAATATTTAGTAAATTATAAGTCAAAAGTATCATTCATTAATGATGATTTGAAAACTAAATCGAACCAATAATTTAGCTTAATTTTGTAAATTATTCATTTAAAATTAACAAGGTGCTAAATTTAGTAAATGAATATATTTAAATTTTCATTTTAATGTAAACGTTTATCGCGTTAATGTTGAAAAGAAATGTCGATCATTTTCGTAACAAATAAATCTTGAAAAGCAACAAGCCTACTGTATAATATTACATATTTTAACCAATCGTATTGTTGAAAGTAGCGATTCTGGTTGATTGTTCATCAGTGTCCGAAGTTCTCTGCTTTCTACTCTTTCGAAATAGGCTGAGCTCAGTTTGAAATTTTCCTGCGCTTAACAATTGCTGAAGTATTCAACTGTTGCCAGTAACCAGAATTGATCATCATCATTAATGTAAGCGGTTTAGAAATTTTCACATAATCAGCGCGTAGTTTATAATCTTTTTCAACTTCTTCTATCTCAGATTGTTTCATTATTTCATTACCTGAGAATTAAATGTGCATTATTGGAAGTTAAATGAAAATTATTTCATAAGCTAGTTGACATTGTGTTTGCTTCTGTGTTTATTGCTTTTTTTGTTGTTTTTAAAATAGAATATTTGTCATCAGAATAGTTAGTTCTTGTTTTCATGGAACACTGAAATAATTCTCAACTATTGGCGACACCGTTAAGTTAAGTAAAAGAAATTTCAACTGTTCAAATCGGAGTGTTCACTAATGAAACTCCTTGTTTCTATGTGTCAAATTGAATGAAACTGTGCATGAATTTGGTCTGAGCTTTGCTTATTCACGAACGGTCACGACGCTTACTCCGGTCATCAAGAAGAACGAACTCACTTACTCTACGCTTACAATGGAGGGCCAGATACAGGCTATTTAGAAAGGTCAATTATGCGGTCAGGTTAAAAGGTGAATGTTGTTTTTTACTGTTGATTGACCTGTGATGGTTTTCTGCTGAATGTGGTCAACTGATGAAAAGTTTACTTTTTCACAATTTCTACCAAGCAGTATAATTAAAAAAATGAAATTTTTGTACTGATAAAATAACATCTCTGAAATATTAAAATCAGATCAGACAGTATTTTGTGAAACAAGTTTTGGTGGAAAATTTTCAGCTTTTTTTACAAGAAGATACAGTTTCCATTTTCATTTTCATCTTCCGAACTATAAAAGTATAATTTAAAATAAAACTAGCATATTTCTTGATCAAGCTGAGCAAAAGTGATCATTTTCAGTGCATATTGCAAAGCTGAGACGACTGAAATGTTGAAGTGGGATGTTAGACGATGAATTGAATTGAACTGTATGTTCGGTTTAGGTGGAGAATGTCACGTAAGAGGAAGTATTATTCGTCAGCAGTGGTGAGGAGAATGGCCGACGTGAACAACAGTAACGCTTCGAGTCAAGTAGAAGCGAATGCTGTGGCGGGCGACAGTTGCCGTCGGCGTCGGGGCAACGCTGGTGCTGTATTTGCAATGGTTCACAGGTTGACCGACCCGATTGGTGGCTCTAATCCGAACGGGGTATCGCCCAAGCAGATTTTGGACGCGTTGAACTTCGTACGAGACGGTAATGACAAAATAACTCGAAATCAAGTTCAACTGGAGTTGTCCCGAGGTGTCAACGCTGGACGCTACGTGCATCTGGCACCCGGTGTTTACATGACGTCTCACAACGAAAAGAGAAGTCAGATCTCCAGAAAGCAGACAACTCCACCGAAATTTGGTGAGTGTGTGATATTATTTATAATTGTGATGTGGGAGGAAATTAGTCGATTGTGTTTGGTGGCACAAAATGGAAATGCTACCGACGATGCGGTGTGGAAGTGCATGATCAATTTTACAATCGTTTAAATTTTGAATAATAATTTTCTTGTTCACGTCGACAGCTAGGGAAGAAGAAACATCACCGGTTGTTTCGGAAGGAACGAGCAAAGCTCAAGTGAACGTCGTAACAACATTGCCGTCACCATCGCTGGTTCCTCCACCGAAATTTGAAAAAGACGAGTAAGTTGTGAATTGAATTTGACCATAATATGATGAAAATTGTATTGCTTGTATTGCAGATTCGGCTTGCCAACGCTGCGTTACGACCCTGTTTTGGTCGAGGCGGCAAAAACGGATGTCCAAGCTTGGTCGGTGCTTCAAGTTCGCCAGTTTATCGAAAAGCTCGGCTTTGGCAAAGAGGGCGAACATTTTGAACGTGAATTCATCGACGGCTGTGCATTACTGTTGCTGGGCAAAAACGAATACTTGTACAGTTTGCAGTTGAATGCCGGCCAAGCTTTGAAAATATACCGGCGAATCTGCACACTGCGTTCAATGATCTCTGGCAATCCTTGACGTTCGGCTGTTGTCGATCTTGGGATTGGGCAAAATTTGTGGGGAGGAAAAAATATATATATATGTATATTCAACGCACAATTTTTTCTATAGCCAATAAAAATTGAATAATTATCATGTCGATTAACAGAAAAACAAAAGAAGAACAAGAGTATCACTCTGATTAACATTTGGTCTTTATGACGAATAGAGTAATAAAGCAGTAATAATTATAAATTATTTGTTAAATTTTTTTTTGAAAAGGCAACAATTGGTTACTGTTGTTTGTTGTGAGAAGAGTTTATTGAAAAAAGTGAAATTATTCATTAAATGCTGTCGAGTAAAATATTTTAATTTTTTTGCGGAAATGAAATAAATTATCCGGCGAACGGTAAAGTTGAGTGATGTATATATATATAATTATTAGATCCAATCCAATCACGAAAAATCATTTCACTTATGGTCACTAATTGAAAATATTCATCACAGTCGATATTCACGCACACAGTATATATATAATTTTATCGACTAATTGTGCATTAAAGCCTTGTTGAGAAAATGTTTTGATTTCAAAAAAAATTCACCATCTTAAATTAAGTGTTAAAAGAAAAATGGTATGAAAATACAAGTTTATGATAAATAAATTTGAGAGAAAAAACTTGACTTTTTAAAATCATTCAATGAAATATTTTTTTTGAAAAAATTGAATGAAAAGAATAAATGATTCAATAATTAGAATTTCAATATTTTAAATTGCCATTTCCGGAAACTGTATGCTTTTTCTTGTTTCGAACAAATTGCACAACATGGCATGAGAAGTGAGAAACATTTTTTTCATTGAAAAGTTGTTTTTAACAGTAAACTTTGAAAAACAAGGGTGGCAGTATAAAAATCATCAAGTTTCATTATAATATATCGTGTTTGAAAAAAAAAACAAGAAAGAAAAATTCTTCACTCACAGAATAAAAATATTTCACACACACACACACATTCATACATACATATATTTCTTAATTTTTTAAAATTGTTTACATTAAATTTTGCATAAAATGATGCAATTTAAAAACTTGATTGTCAATTTCAGTGGAAATTGAAAATTGTTGCTCTGCTCTAGGCCAAAGAAAAGCCTGTCCATTCCGCCCTACTCTCTGATGTTTCAGTTGATGTTCCGTTGGTGAACAGAGAGAAAAAGAAATACATACAATGCATTTCATTTATTTGTCATTGGAAATTTTCACCCTCTGCGCATTGTACTGCTACAGTTCAGTCTATTGCAAACCGCTACCTCGTCCAAACAAGTAAATAAAATAATTTATGTAAATTTATTTGCATTTCCCTTCAGTCAATTAATTATTCACGCATGCGTATCAAAATTTCATCCCTTTGAACGATGGAATATTAGTAAATTTATTGTTACTATTTTTCGTGTAAAGAGTTGATTTGTTTCGTAAATGATGACCTTAGTTGTAAATTTAAGCATAGAAATTTATCAGCGTGCTTTATTATAAGTCAAGCCGACAGTTTGGTGAAGCAATAATTATGCTGGTCAAGTGTTGAATGACCAATCAGAAATGAGGACAAGGCGACGACCTTATTTTTGCATAATCGAAGTGGAATTTCAATGCAGTTCAACGATGACCAAAAAGATCTCAATAGTAGCCCATATTTGAATTTGACTTTCTCTGTCACTAGTATTAATAGAATTAACGAACGGAAATAATTTAGAACGCCAACCAAATTCAACTTGCCAAATGTCAACCGATTATAATTTATATAATTTTGTTAATTGGATTATTTTTGAAATTTAGACTAATTCACTTATTGCCAATGTCATCACGCGTTCGGTACAAACGTCAAGCGCAAGGTTATGGAATATGGGTGAGGAGAAAGAAAACAAAATTATGCAAAAATGCAGATAATTTGCCAAATTTGCAGAATCCGATGTTTCACAACACGGAATATTTGCCGTATACGGACATGGGAAATGTGCACTTTTGGAGTGACGGCTGGCTTCTACCGCCGAATGTTTACGCAAGCGACCTTGGTCCTTTTGAATTTTATCCGGTCGGTACTTGGATCGACTTTTTGCCCGGCCTGAGCGACAGTCCGGCAGTGCTCGGCGGCCGGGGGGTTTTGTTCGGTTGATAATTAATTTCAATTTTTTTGATATTAAAATTAAAAAAAAATTTTTGAAAGCAAATGACAAAAAGCACCGCTTTTTCGGGTCAAGCGCTTGCGCAAGAATATGGTTAAACAGGTTACCCTGACCTGACGTATGCGGGTCGTCGGTGTGAACTGGAACGGTTTTAAACAGTCCCCACAAGCCACGCCTTTTTCACAAACCCCCAACCATGCCATCGAACAGTATTACACTGGTGACCGTGCTGTGCACAATGCTGACCCTCTGCAACACCTTACCCTTGTAATATATATTTTTTTTGAAAAAATTCAAATTCCCTCATTAAATTATTTACTTGTTTCAAGATTTGACCATTCGGAAATGCACAACCGCGTCAAACGTTTAGTTCCTGGTTTCGGAATGTTGGTAAGTGTGGTAATTTACATTTTTAAAACAATTTATTCATGCAAATAAGAATAACAACAAACAAACAAACAAACACTTACATTTTGTTGGGAAATAATTCTTTTCGAACATTTTCACCGTTTCATCGTCGTGGAAGGGTGTGAAACTTTGTGCAATCCGCTCGTTGAGAGCTGCTTACCAAAACTAGCGACGTTCTCGGCTCAATAAAACGGTTTTAATCGAATTTGGCCGATAAGAGGGGCGAAAAGAAAAAATTTGCATCGAACGGCTATCAAATTTTTGTTTACATTGCAGAATCCGTTGATCAATTCGCCGGCCTTGTTGTACCCGGATCCGGGAAATGTGCGCTTTTGGGGCGGTGGCTATCGGCCGGTCCTGGCGGGCTCCATTTACGGCATGCCAATTTCGATGCCGCCGACCGCCGGATTTTTGCAACCTCTACTACACGGGCAACAAAATTACATCAACAGCCAAACTTTGGCTAGTTACAATCCACTGTCAGGCTATGCAGGGATGCTTTATTGAATCTGTATCAATCTTTGCAATTCACTTTCAAACTATTTTATCTTAAAGTTTGTTATTAAAAATAAACAACATCACTATGATAATTATGACAACTTGATTGATTTACATTTTTCCAACGTTAAAATTAAAATTTTATTAATTTTTTCATTCGACAATTATTAATCAAACTTGATCATTTGAAAATTTTAAAACAACAGGAAAATTTTCAGTTTCACTTTTTAAGAAACTTGAAATTTTGAATGAACAAAATTCAATTAATGCGAGTTAAAAACAATTTTCATCGGCTTACATGCTTTATAAGCCGTTTTTTCAATGATAACAATACACATACATGGTAAATTATATGAAACAATTGAACGATAATTTACTATTAATTTGTTGAAAACTTTTATTCAACAACCACAGCGAATTATATTCATTTTATTCAAGTAACAACGGCAAGAAATACAATAATATATTGATATCATGCTTGAAGAGGCTTCAAAAATCGCTTACACGACCTTTACGTTCCCAGTCACCAAATCGAGTCGGCTCCACTCCAGCTGGCCCTCCAATTTCACCCGTATGCGGATTTACACCATCCGGCCAATTCGGTATTCGACTTACCACCTTCTGCTTTTGCGGACCAATCAATTTTTCCAACGGAACATCCGGCTTTACTTTCTGCGATTGCTCTTGGGGGGTTGATTTCTCTTCCACGCCATTCTCACGAGAAATTGTGCAGAATAAATTCGCTTCTTCACGAAAACAACCAAAAACACCCGAGCTGTTATTCTTCAGCACGCCATTTACAAACGAATTCCACTGCCTGGATACTGCCAAGCAGCAACGACAAGTAAAGTTCATAAGTTTTCTAATTCAAATTAACTCTATATAATCTGAAACTTCAACTGTGATATAATCAATCTAACAAACAGTGCTCAATTTTTAATAACATAACAATAACTATATTTTACAGTATGAAAAGTATTAAAGCATAATTTATATAATAAAGTGAAAATTAAATATGTTGAAATAATTTCAAATTTATTTTTATATAAATCCATTTGTAATGTTTAATAATTAAAAAGAATTTCTTTCAACCAAAAAAATACTACTTGATTGTTTTGATTTGTACTGTATTGTGTAAAATGCAATTAATCTGGCTTAAATTGGACATTTAACGTTATTTTCGGGTAAATATGAATTAAATTATGCCAAAGTGGATTTGAAAATTAATTTTAAAAACTAGATTTATAATAAAATTTAATTGGTGGGTATATTTGGCTTGGCCAAGATAAAATATTTGTACAAAGAATGCAAACAGTTGTTGCTTTGATTTTTTTTCACTATACCAAACATTTCAAGTCATATAATTTTTGCATAATTTATTTATTTATTTCAAGTTCCATGGAAAATTCAGACAACAATGATTTGCTCAAGTCTGTGGAAGAGTTGGACGATTATTTTCAAAATGCAATTGATCTGATTCATCCTGATCATTACGGTTTCGATAGTTCGATTGTACATTATTTACGTGACGATCGCATTGCCAGAGCAAATGCGATGTCAAAAAATGGTGTGAATATTCACTGTAACCGTTTTGAGATTGATCAGTAGATGTTGTTGTACGATTGTTTCAGGGAAACGAGTGAGCCGCGCAAAGTGGGAAAATTTGAAATATTTAAACGACCATTTTCGCTACACAATTTCCAGTATATGGGAAAAGTTGGAAAAAGCCAATCCTGAAAAACTGCTAGAATCTGAAGAGAATATGATTGATCAGAAACAGTTGAAAAAGTTTGAAAAGTGGGAAAAATTAACGGAAGAATCGAAAAGTTGAACTTTTTTTCTTTTCCATTTTATGAATATGGATAAGTGTGTTTTCATTTTTAGAAGATGATGCGATTATGCAAAAACTCAAATACAAGAAAATATCGAAGAAATCAAATAAAAAAAGAGCAAATGTGAAAAAGGAAAATGGTAAATTGAAATCAAAGCAAAAATTGCATAATGGTAAAACTGTTAATAAAGAGGGTGACAAGAAAAAGCTAGCTGAAATGAATACTACTACTGCTACTACTACTGATAGGTATAAGAATAAGAATAATAATAGTAATAATAAAACGAATAATGGTGCGTTGAACAAAGTGAATGAAGTGAAAAGTGGAAAAGCAGAGGTTTCGTACAATAAATTTGAATTTGCCAAAGTGACCGGCTTCAAAGTGAAGCATAAAAATAAGAAGAAAAAGAAGAAGCAGAAAGGTGACGCTGAATTTGCAGCAGAGAAATTCACAGGAAGGGATTATGCTCGTCTTTTGGAAAAAGTCGAACGCAGGCAGGAGAAACTTCAAGAGTTGGAGAAGAATGATCCCAAAAAAGCTGAAAAAGTCAAACAACAATTCATCTGGGATTCGGCAGTTAAACGTGCTGAAGGTTTAAAAATTAAAGTAAATATTTTTGTTTACAATTTTTTATTATAATTTACAAAAATTAATGATTTTCAGGATGATCGTAATATGTTGAAAAAAGGCTTGAAAATGAAAGAAAAACGTAAAGCGTCAAAAAAGAAAAAATGGCAAGAACGCAAAGAGGCGGTTGCACGTGTTAACAAGAAAAAACAAGACGTTAGAAAAGCGAATATCCAGCAAAGAATTGAACAAAAGAAAAAAAAGCGTCTAGCAGAAGCTCGAAAGAGGAAAGGAAAATGTTGATCTTTAAATTTCCATTGCTAACAGTATAATAATATTAATAATAATAATATTATTATTACTGATCAATAATTTATGAATGGTGTTTTTTTATAAAAATAAAAGTTATCAATATATATATATTAAATGTGAAAAAAATAGAGTGATAAATTTTTATAATATTCCACGTTGGAGTGGTTACCAGATTGGTTCGAAATGCACATCTTTAAACTTTTCTTCTCGAGCTTTCCAATATTCACCGTTGAAAACATATTCAATTTTCTTCGTCATCGAGTTGAATTGTTTACTTGAATAATTGAAAATAATTTGCATTAATTTTAATGTTGAAGAAAAAGAAAATAATTCAAACACATTTACTCGAACCACTTTGGTATGTGCGCTTCGCATTTCATTGCTTTTTTCTTACGTTTGTCACGATTGAATTGTTCAATTTGATGTTTGCACTCGGCCGCTTGATCCATGTAACCGTTTTCGAGCAATCTTCAAAAAAATATATTTATTCAAATTTTAAATTAATATATAAGTTTCAAAATTAGCACCGTTGATCCTTCCGGAAACGAGTATCAGTCGGCGGTAGTTGGGGTATCATCTCTTCGGTCAGTTCGTTCAAGCCCAACGCAAATTTGGTAAAACCGTAATATTTGTCCGCTTCTTCATGCAATGGAGCTGGTGGGAGAAAATTAAAATTAACCAAAAAAACAAATAAAAAAATAAAAGTAAACAACCACGTACTCGGTTGCCAAATGCGTTCAGAATCCAAATAGATCGCCTGATGCCAATTTCCAGAAAGAACATGCACGCGTTTATTTTGATCGTTGAAAATTTCTCCAGCAATATTACCGCGTGTATTTGTACTATCCTGAATATGGATAAAATAAAATTTTCAATTTATCTTGGTATATTTTTACTTTTTGTAATGCTTACTGGTTTCAAAGATACATCTGCATGAACGACGACACCAGTGGCTTTGTAACATTTGACCTTCATCAAACCCTGATGTTCAAAATAGCGCGAACTGCTGATTAATCGGTGCAAGTAGGTTGTCACTTTGTTCCACGTGTAAATTTCTTCATGTCTGAAATAAAAATAATAAGACATGAATAATATGCAGAAATGAAAATGATCAAGATCAAGATTGAGAGAGAGAGACTTTTTCAACATCAACTGCAACGACATATCCGGCTTGATTTCCAAGCTACCGCCCCAAATTTTCACCGAAGCTCCCAACGTTTCTGTCATTTGCCAGCTTTTACTGTCCGCATAGCAGGCGCTCACTGGCGGATGGTGTGAAACTTGCTCGGCAATGAATTTCCATCCCAAATCTTGCCTGATGTATTCGTACGTTTCTCCAAGTACAGGATTGAACGGCTTTCGTCCAGTACGGTATATTGTATTACAGTAGCGCGACATTGCAAAACAACACACAAGAGCCTGAAAAAAAATAAACAAAATTCAACAACAACATAATTATTAATAAAATTCATACCATTCGTCGATAGGGATTCTGCTCTTCGCTAGCTTGGTCAAGCAAATTTGAATATTCCATCTCTTCGCAAAGAACTTGCAAAACGTTCAACGGTTCAAAAACTGCCACTGGTAATGATATGCTGATCAGAGATTTTCCAATACACTGCCTGAACAAATTCCAAATCGAAATGTTAATGCTCTGCACTGTCGCAGGCAAACTGATACGACTGGGTGGCTTCACGTCTGGCATGGCAAAATCTTTGTTCACATCACCACAGTCATCTTCGTCCAATATATCCGAAGATTCTTCATCAGATGTTGTCACATCGCCGACTTCATTCAGCATTTCCGCGTCAAACGCTAAAGGTTGAATTATGCCGCCAACTTCCTATTTGGTTTAAAGAAAAAGTTTCAAATTTAAACATTTCCAATTTTAAAACAAACTGTCGCTTTAAAATTTATACTTACTGTAGAATGGCGTTTTTCAGTTTGAATTTGGTTCAAATACTTTTTCGCATTAATATTAACTAAAACGAACAACCTGACCATATCAAATATTGATTACAAAAATTTCATTTACAGTGTTGCGCATAAGCAATGAAATTGTTTTGAAAAAATATAAATTCATGTACTGCATCTTCTTCGTCCATGCCACTTTTGACTGCTTTGAGATGTTCAATTTCTTCCGACTTAAGAACTCTTTTTTTCAAATTAATTTTTTTCTGAATAATTTCAAATTTAAATAATCAAACAAAAGAAAAACAAAAATCAAATTCAACAAAACTTACGGTCAGTTTTCGAAATTTTCCTCGCATTTTTCTTTTGGAATTCTTTTTTCCTGTCACACATCGCAGATAATTTTCCTAAACAAACGAAAAAAAACATTTTGCAAAAAGAAAACATTACAGTAAGTTGAAAAAATTGTCAACTTACTGTGAGAGATTTTGTAACCGCAGCCGCATTCTGCAACCCTATCACAAATTCGTCCATTCGTGAGCACAAAATTTGCATACTGTTGACAGCTGAAATATTAAAAATTGTTGATTGGTTATTTGATAAAATTTCAAAAAAATAACATTTTCTCTTACGTTCTCCAGAAGGAAAATAGTCTTTGTTGGACATTTTTTCCAAAAGTTCAGCTTGGGTTTCACGCAACTTTTGAGCGTAATTTTGGTGCTTGAATATCAAGTGCAAAAAGTTGACAAATCGATCCACGTTTTTCATCTGTATAATTTAAATTTCAAAAAAATGAGATGAAATTTGCTTTTCAATTTCCATAATTACTTTCATTTGAACAATTTCACTGCCGTCGTCCAGGATCACACGACGACGAGGTTTCGAATAAGTTATGTTGCAATTTGACAAGTTGAAAACACGAATTTCACGCTTGACACGAAACGGCTAAAAGAAAGAATGAAAAAACAATACAAAAATTGTCAAAACAGTCGTCTAAAGTAGTAATAATTCGGTAATTTTTACATCCGCAGCCCGACGATAAATCTTCATCAAACCATTCTCCAAAATAAAAAAGCACTGCAAAAAAATTAATTAATTAAACAACAAATAATGAATTAATTATTGACGCTCAAATAAAAACAATCAAACTACCCGCTTCCATCGGGGAATCAAATACTTCTTGTGCAGATAGAGTTCGCCGAAAAATGCAATTGGAATTTGCATGCCGGCCGAACTGTTGTTCTCTTCTTTCCTTGGCTCATCTTCCGAAGATTCCGAATCGTCTATGAACAAAAAAAATTTTTTTAATAAATTTGCAAAGAACACAAAGAAAAAAAATAATACTCTTCAACGATGTCATTCTTATCAAGAGAAATTTCTGATAATAAAGCAAACAGATCAGTTCAGGGGCAAATTGTCAAAAACTTTAAAATATATTTTTAAACAACTTTAAATAATATTAATATTACATAACCATCATTAGGTTATACTGTAATTTTAATTTAAACTTTATTAAGAAGAAATTGAATGAACATAGAATATGTTTAAAAATTATTAAAAATTAACAAAATTGAATAATTAAATAAAACTAATACGTTACTTACAATAATCATAGCTCAGGAATAGATTTTTGTTTCATATCACCATTTCGCATGCGTTTGTCGATTTTGATGACGTATTCAACACGCCAGGGGTGTTGCAAATCCTCCAAAATTACCCTTCTTTCAAACATCTTTATCTTTTTAGGGTTTTTCCGGTTCATTCGATCCTACTTTACCAATGCCAAGTCGATCAGTGTACTTTCATCTCATAAACCATCAATTTGATGTTCTAATTTCGACAACATAACAGCTCTCGTCAACCGAACTGAAAAAAAACTACATAAATATAACTTTATATTTAGGATAAAATATGGATTTATTAAATTTACAGAAATAAGAAATGAAAGAAATTTCTGATATTGTTAAAATGAGGCAGTTGTTCAGAGGAAGAGAAGTGAATTTGCGTAAATGAACAACAAATGGCGATGACAAAAGCCGGAACAACTGCACACATCAATGTTCATATGGCAAATTGTTATCAAAAAAATTTCATTTCAATAATCTCACGTATCGTTCAGCGGAAAAATTCCAAAACGCCCAATCATATTTCTTTCTGATTATTGTCGCTGTGAAATGCAAAATAAAAAAAAGAATAATAAAAATCTATGAAAACATGTTTGCATTTCATTTCGCTTGTTTTCAGCTTGAAAATGCCATCATCGCAGTTGACAGAAAATTTCAATATTCAAAAAATTTCAAATTGTGAAAAATGTCTTGTTTTTGAAATCTGCATGCAAAAAAAAAAAACATCTCCGCAATTCAAAAAATGGTCAATCATCGTTTTGATTCCATTTCAACATAGTCATCACGTGACCGCCAACATTTCGTCCAAGTTGTCGTCAAAACACCATTTGACGTCACACGAGTAGATGAAATGATGATAGAAGAAAATAAATTTTCCAATAAATTATATATATACGTCGTGTTGTGAGATGCAAATTTTCGTCCGAGCGAACAAAATCGATTTGCATATTTTTAAAACGAGTGCAAATTGATAATTGTTCATTTTGATGGATAAAATTCAAAAAGGAAAATAATAATAGTTGAAGAAATAAATTTTCAAAATTGCCATTTCTTCTTATCAAATTTGTGATTATCAGTTTTCAAACAAACAAATAATGTGTCATTCATATTGCGTGGGAGTGTGGAAATTTTTTTTCTACAATCTGGCCAAATTTGTATTGACATTTGACAATAATTGATCGATAGTAATCGAGTGAAATTTTTTCAATTTGACATAGAAAATGATAAATTATTAATAACAATAAATTAAAATTAAACAACAAGAACAACAACAAAGTTTAGTCGGTTTTGTATATGGAAAATGTTCGCGCTTTGTTTATGCAAAGTGAAAAAAAAATTTGCATAAAATATTGAGGAGTGGAAAAAGGAAACGACGTAGTGTTGTCGTCGGGTGAGAGCGGGCGGTGGCACCAACGAATCAGGGTCAGGGTTTCGATTCGAACAAACTGGTAGCCGTTGCAGCCGGCGTGCGACCCAAACCCACCGTCTATCGGCCTATTTGTTTGAAACGACACCCGAATCGTGGTGTCATTGGCCGACAATTCAACCAACTGCCATTTGTCAGCTCAAAAACGATTGGCAAAAACTTTACTCGCCAGGTGTCGCCTTTGGCGGGCTAGAATTCGAGCCCGCCGGCGGTTCCACAGGTCGAACAAGCCTGAAATGCATTGAAGCGACGAGCGTGACTGACAATCCTACTTCGAGTCGAGAGTTAGTTGTTTTGTTCTATTCGGTCGGTCGGTGTGAGAAGAGAATCAAAGGGAAAGAAATAAATATATTTCCAGCCGACCCGCCCCACCCAAATGGTACGTCGCCAGCAGAACCGCAAAGTTCAACTGGAAGCCGGCAAATTGGAGCTCGTGGCCGAATTACGCCAACGGCTCGGTTCCATCCTGCCGGCCAGATACGATACGGAATTCAACCTCGCCCGCTGGTTGTCCAGCGCTGACAAAGTATCCCGTTCCAAAGGTAACGTCGATTTGGCCGAGAAAAATTTGCGTCATCATTTGAAATTTCGTCAAGCGTTGAATTTGAACGACGACCAACTGCCCACTTGGGACGAAAATCCAATATACAAGCACCAACTTTTGCCCAAAGGCCATTTCGAATGGATAGCCAGTGGCCACTTTTTCCTCTGGTGGGTCGACTACAGCACGTTGGACATGTCGGCATTGTTGTACACGCAAAAAAGTACCGACGTCTTAGTTTATCACTTTTGGAAATACGAACAAATGCTTCGCATGGTCAACGAGCGCGAAGCGGCCACTGGTCACCAGTGCACCGTCTACGCGGTCATCGATCTGCGACAGTGGCCGTTCAATCCGTTGACGCTGCTGTTTGTCAACGATGGTCAGATGAGCTATTATGCAAATTTGTTCCACTACGAACACTACCCGGATCTTGTGCAGCCGATCAACTTGATCAACGCGCCGACATGGATCAGCCTGCCCTACCGACTGGTGAAAAGTACAATGCCGAAAGATTTCGGCGACCGTTTCCGAGTGCTCAACCACAACTACATGGCAACGTTGTTGGAAGAATTGCCGACGGAAGTGGTCCCAGAATCGATGGGCGGTACGAACAAAGCACGTCAAAATTTCGAAACAATACCGTCCAAATATCCACTTCCGGGCAGTTGTGAACACCGGATCGAGGTGAAACGTTTGGCCGACGAGGCGCATCATTTTCACGTCAACGCCAGACGTCGACATCTGATACCAGTGGAATGTCAGGCGGGCTGGACTTTGCAGTGGAGATTCACAACCGACAGCGCGTTGATGTTTGGCATTTTTTTCAAACCCGCCTCCGGCGAGCAGAAATTGCCCACCAAGCCGACCGATTTGGACAAATTGGAAATGGTCTATCCGTTGCTACGTTTCGCAGCGAAATTTGTACCCGAGTCGGGCCAACTGAAATGCTCCACCTCGGGCACTTATTATTTGGCATTTTGCAACAAATCCAGCTGGTGGTCCAGAAGACACATCCACCTCGAATTGCACGTCGAAAGTCAAGGTATTCTACTGAAACAATCTCTGGATCGATCACTGAGCCACTGACGACGAAATTATCCGATCATATTATTCTATACTGTTTGTTCTGTTTTTCTTTTTTCCTCTTCCCATTTTTAAATATAATATGAAACAAAATTTATTGTCATTAAGCTTGCTGGCAGCAATTGCGAAAATGAAAACTGGACAACAAACAAACACCCTTTTTGCTGACCCACTTCACGACCGTGTGAAAGCTTGGTTCTTTTAATAATAAAACATGCTATTTTGCTTGATTTCCATTTTTCTACAGGAAGGAAAAAAAAAGAAAGACATTGCTCTGATTTGAACTTTTTTTCCTCTCCTGTTTACAAACAAACTTTAAGTAGCTTGGACAAAATTTTAACACTCTCTGTCACAGTATGACAAACAAATTGAATCAAACTATTATTTCAATCATATAGAATATAGAATATATTAAATAGCGAAATTTTTAAAAAATTTCAATTTACAAACTAAGTTGTTTAATAAAATTCAACTTCAACCGACATGAAATTATTATTTGTCGACAAAAAAGAAAAAATTGATCCAAAAATGCCATAATTTTCACTTGTGAGTGAAAATAATTTTACCAAAAAAACATTGTCAAAAATAATTTTCACAAGCAATTAAAAACAATTTCAACAAGAGATGAGTAGGAATTTTTCTTCCCGCTCATCGTGACCTATATTCTGATCGTGTGTCCATTCAAAGAAAAAACAATCTCGTTCAAACTTGAAGTTTAATATTTGTATAATAATTTGACTTAAATTAACATAAATAAAATACACTTACCTCAGAAGAAATCATTTCAATTCATAATTGGTGGATTATTTTGTGCCACTGAAATTTTTCAAGTTGTAAGATATGTTCACAAAACTGAGGAATAAAAAAACATTTTCAGGTAAATAAATTATATAATATTAAAAAATATAAATAAATTTCAACAATAGTTTTTAAATATTCATTATTACAACAGTCAAATGATAAAATTCTACTAAAATTGACAGTAAACTTTTCACTGAATCCATGATTTTATTGTTACATATAATTCAATTGGGTTGGTTTTTATTAAAAAAAATTAAATTATTAATTGTTTAATTAAAATAATTATGCAATATTTTTGAAAATGGAATTTATTATGAATATAATTACTGTCGTCACAGTAACTCTACACGTGCTTTTTCTAATACCATACTGTACTTCCTTACAATTTGAACCATCGAATGCAAACGTCGATCGGTTTCTTTTTCGACGGTGGTTTGTGAATTAAATTGTTTCTTAAGCTATTTTTGTGAAATTGTTATCGTTTTTTGTCACTACCGGCGAGTGAAATTTGTATAATGGCGTTCGATGGCAGTAACATTTCTGCTCCAGTGACGGCGGCGGAAAATGCGGCTTTATACGCTGCCGTTGGAATTAAATGTGGTTCCAAGCACAATACTCTCAACTTTTGGGGTAACAAAGAGACGATGAATCTGAATCATCTTGTTTTGGAAAATATTGTCAGCTCTCCCTACTACAAAAACACGCTTTTACCTTTGAAAACACATTTTGAAGTGATCGATGAAATTTACTACAATGTAAGTGCGTAAGTGTTTAGAAGCGGTTCATTTATATTAAGAAGCTGAAATTATTTCCAACAGATCATATTTATTATGTAAATTTGCTTTTTTAGGTGGAACATTTGGAACCTTGGGAAAAAGGCACCAGGAAAACTACAGGTCAAACTGGAATGTGTGGTGGCGTAAGTGTTTTTAGTTTCTTTTTTTTCTTCAGATTTTATTTATTCATGCTGTTTTTTTAGGTTCGAGGCGTTGGTGCCGGTGGTGTTGTTAGTTCAGCTTTTTGTTTGCTTTACAAGTTGTTCACACTGAAATTGACCAGAAAACAATTAACAGCCATCTTAAATCACCCAGATTCTTGCTACATCCGTGGATTAGGGTTTATGTATATACGGTTTTGCTTGCATCCTGCAACATTTTGGTCTTGGTATGAACCGTATTTTGAAGATAGCGAAGTAAGATGACGGTTGATCATTTTCTGCGGAAATAATTCAGTTCTTCTTATATTTAGGAAATTGATCCCAAAGCAGGTGGAGGAGATTTGATGACGATTGGCGAGATGGTGAAATCTTTACTTACAAAACTGGATTGGTATTCGACTTTGTTTCCGCGAATACCTGTCCCTATACAGGTAATAAACATTTGATTATTTTATTCACGATTTTCTATTGCGTAAATGATTGTCTGAAATATAAGTTGTTCATGCTTGATCTTGACGCGTGCGATTGCAGAATATGCCTCGCAGAGATGCCGAGTGATCGTTCTAATTGCGACTAGATTCTGCTTTCTTTTCATCTGTTTAAGCCGGTAATTAATTGGCAACGGATTTCAGTGTTACTCCCAGCGTTTAGGTGTTGATGACAGGTTTTGCTAGACGTTGTTTTTTGTTTTACAGAAAGAAATTGACTTGAAGCTTCGGGCACTGTCTTCTCGGAAAGCGGACAGGCCTGTCGCTGAATCTGAACAGCCGCAGTGGATAGAACGCGGCTTACGGCACAGGTGATTTATTTATTTATTTATTATTGAAATGTGATATTTATAGATATTAATTTTCTACAGGTCAGATCGCGATGGGCGATCAGAAAGCGTCAAAGAACGATCACCTAGCCGGATCAGGTAGGTTGGTGCGAATATGCTCTGCTTGTTTACTGTAATAGTTTGACAATCAAGTTTGTTTTAGCAGTCCTGAAGACCGTGAATGGAAGTATCGTGCCTCGCGTCGGTCCCACTCACGTTCCTCTTCTCGAAGAAGTTCTTCTTATCGACGCAGAGATCGTTCACATCGTCAGCACAGTTCTCGTGAACGACGCAAACACAAGCACTCTGACCATTCTCGTCATCATCGGAAGCACAAATCTCATCGTCATCGTCACCATCGACGTCATCATCGTCAGCGTCGAGAGTCAGAACGACAGGAGTCCAGTGATGATCGTGAAAAAAGCACATCTTCAGTAATGCTTTTCGTTGTTGTTTAATCATTTTATTTTATTTTATTACATGGGAGACGTATCTTTTGCAGGAATGTGCAGAGAAGAAAATTAAAAAAGATTCTTTACCAGTACCAGATTCTGAAATCGAAGAGGGCATGATTTCCGATTAAGTCAATTTGCATATTTTATGTTGTCTTTTACTCTATTGCGTTTTATGCGTATTGTTTGTTTCAGTCAGTTTACTACTGCTACTACTACTACTACTAGTAAAACAGCTTAATTAATATTGCATTTTATTCTGTTGAAAAACCGTATTTTTCGGCCACATATCTGATTTCATTTTTAAGAAATACATTTATGTTTTGTTAACATGTGCATTTCAGAAAATATGGCTGAAGGAAATTGGTGTTTAATAGAAAGTGATCCTGGAATATTTACTGAAATGATTCATGGCTTTGGTGAGTGTATTTTTTGTTTTTCTCTTGTTCAGTAACTTATCGTAATGGATTTTGATTCATCATCCTCTTCTTCTTTTTCAAGGATGTACTGGTTTGCAAGTAGAAGAGCTAGTCGTTCTCGACGAAAGTATAGAACATTTGAAGTAATACAGATGTGAATGTTGAAAAATCGCTTTTTCTCTTTTTATTGGCTTTTCAATTTAGACCAATTCACGGATTTATTTTTTTGTTCCGTTGGTTGAAGAAAGAGATGAGAAAAGAAGTCGACGATTCTCCACAGACATGCACGGACGTTTACTTTTCCCAGCAGGTATGATTTTTTTGAGATCGCAACGATTGCTTGGTTTTGGTTGCTTGGTGCAGTTTTGAATTATTCAAATTTCAAGGTTATTCAAAACGCTTGCGCGAGTCAGGCGTTGATCAATCTGCTGTTGAACTGCGACCACCCGGACGTAGATTTGGGACCGACGTTGAAGGAATTCAAAGATTTCACATACGATCTGGATTCCGCATCCCGGGGTCTATGTTTGACCAATTCGGAAAAGATCCGAGCCGTGCACAACAGCTTCGGTCGACAACAGCTTTTTGAAATTGACGACCAACAGAAGTTGGACGAAGAAGACGTGTTCCACTTTGTTACTTACGTACCAGTCAATGATGGCGTTTACGAGTTGGACGGTCTCCGGGCGGCTCCACTGCGTCTCGGCACTGTTGCTTCAGATGGTGATTGGACTGAAGTGGCCATAAAAGCTATCAAGGAAAAAATTAAAAAGTAACCTTGGGAAAATGGAAATGTTTCCCTTGTTGCTTTGCTTCGTTTTGTTTTTCATTCTTCAGTGCTGTTCTGTTTTAGTTATGGCGAAAGTGAGGTTCGTTTCAATCTTATGGCTGTTATTTCGGATCAGAAATTGAAATACGAACGAGAAATGGAAAAGTTCGCTCAGGTTTGTTTTTTTTAAATATAGCTTCATTTTCATTCTCTAATAATCATTTTTTAAGGCTGGAGATTCAGCCGAAGTAGACCGCTTGGTTGCTTTGATTGCAGCCGAAGATGCGAAGCGTGAACGTTACGCAGTAATAAATGATGAATATGAATTTTGATCATTTGTCTGATGTCCTTTCTTTTTGTTCTTAAAGATGGAAGCAGCCCGTCATCGACACAACTATGTTCCGTTCATTGTCGAACTGCTTCGCATTTTGGCGGAGGAAGAAGTTCTAAGTCGAATGCTTGCTGACGTAAGTGATTCAAATGTTGCACATGATTTCGTCTTTGAATAAACAACGTGGACATGATAAAAACAGTTTGCTTAATTTTAGGCTATACACGCACAGGAAGACGAAATCATGGCAGCTGCACCGACAAAGTCATTGTAATTTCATTTTTGAAAATAAGCAGCAGTTTAATTTTAAGAAAAAAATAAACTTAAAATAGATAGCATTTTTGTCCAACAGATTATAATATATAGCATACTTGAAATGGTATCACACAGGTATGAGAAAAGGTAAATTGCGTGTGTTCAACGTTTACGGTGAAGTCATCATCAAAATAGTGGAGTAGAATTCGCCAGCGATCATGAAACAATTATAAATATATGCGAAATTTTTTTTTAAAAAAAGAAAACTTCAATAATTATTTACGCTAATTAGTTACAGGACTGAACTAACGGGGAGAAAATTGCAACCGTGCGTGTTATTTGCTCGACATTGGGTGATGTGGTTCGTTGACTGCCAGTTCTTCTGCTTTAAGCATTTCGTGGAAGGTAGCGTGTCGCTGTTCGTGCAGCTCCAACATTTTTTCATCCTCCACACAACACATGCACTTTTCACACCATTTCAGCGCTTGCTTTTCTTCCGAATCTGCTTCAGAATAATTGTGAATGTTATAACAATGCGTACGCATGACAACCAGGTTCGGAAAGATCAAATGACATGCTCTGCACTTGTAGGCTTCGTTGTTAATTTCACGTGCTTTAGTCGCCATTTCTATAACACCGTAGTTGTCGCCGAACATATCCTCAAGCCGCAGCGTGTTTTCGACCGGTGCCTAATAATGAATTGAAGGCTGTTAATTATAAAATTACCAATAAAAACAAACTGGAACATTACTTTAACGTAAGGTTCGTCATCTTGTTCCTGCGCTAAATGCACTGTAACCGTTGAAGAAGATGGCGATTGGAGAAATCTTCTTGACGGTATAAGCTTCTTCCGCTTTGGTGTTGACTTATACATCATGTAAGGACTGTCGTAAGATCCATTTTCTTCAACACTGGAAAAGTTGTCATTCGTATTCGTAACACCAGTCACCGCTTCGTAAGCACGATCTATTTCTTCAGGTTCTTTCAGATGAGTTTTCAAATGCTTCTACACGTGTACAAATCTTCACTTGATAAACACAACTGTTCCGTGTAAAGTGAAAATCGTTTACCTTCAAATTTCCCTTTAGTCGACAAGCCTTGCTACAAAACGGACAAACATATGGCGTCTCGCCGGTATGTATGCTGCGATGCTCAAATAAATTTGATTTGAACCGGAATGGTTTGTTACATATTTCGCAAACAAACGGTTTCCGATCGGTGTGGACGATCGAGTGCTGCTGCAGTCCTTTGCTTGAGACAAAAATTTTCCCACACGACTGACATTGATGTCCCGATGGTGAACGAGTATCGAGTGTGAATTCAGTCGGAGTTAGCATCTTCACATCAATTTTCTGAAATGTTAAAAAAGAACGTCGTCATAAATCCGTCATGGAATAAAAGAACAAACAACACCGTCAATGGAATGATTAATTGATGACCGCCTGTCTCAAATCAAAATTCATCTAACACTAACAACGCTCATCAACTAATCTGCTGGCAAGTGAACATTTCACAACAACAGTGCAGTTGGGATATGATGAAAAAAGGAGTATCACCAACTTTCAAAATAACATTAAAAAAACTTGCCAAATAAATTTTGACGATATCGTTCTTGAAAAAAAAGCAGGAAATGCCATGGAAACGGCATAACAACGGGAAATTCGAAAGCAGCTTGGCGCATAATACAAAAAGTTAGACTGTAACTAACAGTATACTAGCCCGAAAGATTCTTGATAACTAACAATGTCACCGTATCTCAGTACAGTAAACTATCTCCAGTTGATGAAGATACAAGCAAAATGGCTAAGCTAAAAGTATTTTTTTGGCCACCTAGTAAAG
Organism: Trichinella spiralis; assembly: GCF_000181795.1. Lineage (NCBI taxonomy): Eukaryota > Metazoa > Nematoda > Enoplea > Trichinellida > Trichinellidae > Trichinella > Trichinella spiralis. The sequence continues at coordinate 9,238,067 of NW_003526941.1, read as the reverse complement.
CAATTTAGTTTATATAATGAAAAAGTGAAATCAACCACTATAAAACGAAGTCCTGTTACCAAGGAAAGAATGAAAATAAAAGCACAGTAAGTATTCCCGTTGTGCAGGTAGCACAACAGAAGAAATAAAACTGAACACTATTTTCACCGATTAGTGAAGTAGAATGTTCAATCAGGAACAACCGAAAACAAACTGGACATTATAGAAATAGCACTATGAGAGATATTGAAAAAAAAATATTCAACTGACTGTAGAGTTGAGATGACGTAATACGGATTTCTTGCCAAAGTAAGCTGGAGAAGTCAGAAAGTAAAACTATCGAGCAACTGCCATTAGTGACGCTCTTTCAGTGAATAAGCAAAAGCAATAGGAATGAACAGGGTCGACAATTGATAATCAGGCTCGACATTCGCAAAACTTTTTGACCAATAGAAAAATTGCGAAATAAATAATTCTTTTTGCTTAAAATTTTATATATCGATGAAAAATAACTATTTTATTAAAATTATAAAAATATTTGAAATTTTTTTAACTATTACATTTTTTCAAATCTGTTTTACAAATTTTAATTTCACTATAAAAAAATATAAACATCAATTAACAGTGAAAGGGAAAAATATATAAAAATTATTTAAAGTAAAAATTATACAAAATCGATTGTTAAATCGTTAAATGATTGTAAAAAAAGTAATTAATCGAAAATAGCATAAGTAAAATTAGGTTTACAAATCTATTTTTTTGAAATAAAATCTAAATTGAACTCAAAAAAATTTTTAAAAGCTTTTTCAATAAAAATTTTTTAAAATTTAAATGTGGTCGTAATACTGTAATGGTTACCAAAAATACCAATCGCTTCAAGCACTGTTTGTATAGTAAAAGCAATGGTAAATTTGAACATTTGCAATAACGTTTTTTGGCATTGGTTCTAAAAATAGAATGATTTTTATTTGTATTTGTATAGTTATGTTACAATTTACCATTGAAATCAACTGGTTTAGGTTTTGATAAGTTGCATTGATTGTTTTTTGTTTGTAACGTTTTTAAAGCATTTCTGTTTAACTGATATTGATCATTTTGCACTGTTTTGTAATTTTGTACTGGTGGTATATTTCTTGTATAGAATTTAGTAGAAGTAAATATAAATGAAAAGGGAACGAATTATTTTACCATATTTAATGTATATATTACGCCTTATATGTTTGTATGCGCTGTTTTATTTAATTTTCAATATCTTATTTATTGTAAGTTAAGTCAGTTGGTTTTCATCTTTTATTTCTATAATTTGTACATTTTAATTCGAATTGTAGTGCACTTTGTTTTTTTTGATTCCATTCATTCATTTGTTTTTCAAAAAAAGATTGCTTAACTATGCACATAAGCTGTTGAATAAATGATAGTATTTTTTGTCTTAACTATTTGTTTTGGCGACAGCCAACTTGCAATGCTTGTTTATAGTTGACAGAGGTTGTACGTCATAAAAAATATAAAATCCGTGAACGAAAAATTCTGATGCAGAATGATTTCATGTTTATTTCAATTAGCATTTTTCAAATTCGAAATCCTGCACATGTAGTTTTTGTAGAAATTTGATTTTCACTATTCAGTTCAACACTATTCAACAGTATTGGAAATAATCATCTTTAGCTGTCGTGGCAAGAATGATAATCAATTTTAAGATACATGTTTTTTTTCTAATTTTAGCGTTGTTTTTTGATGTTATCTGCATTATACAGATATGTTGCAACTGTATTCGAAATCAAAATTCGGACCTGGGTAATTGAAATTTCATTGAAGATATGAAGGTATGAGTTGCTTTTCTTAAATTAGCAATCACCGACCTTATTCTTTCTATACATATCTTTCAGTAGAGTTTATAATTTTATGGCTTTTTTTCTAATTGAGTTGTATATGAAAGCTGATTGCATACAGTATTTAATAATTTTCAAGTATTAATTAGATTAATGGGTTATGGCAATATTTGTTATTGTTCAGGTCTAATTTTTCCTATGAATTATTTTTGTTAAGATTACAAAGTGCATATATATATATATATATATATATATATATATATATATTTCTTCTGTATTCCATAAATGAAAAGCAGCTTTACTTATGCGTACTTGCCGTGACCTTCTTCATTGAACTGTAAATCCTGGAGCGCTTTTTTTTTTCATATAATTTGTTTTTTACACTTTTAACTGATAGACAGTATGATAAAGAGTATATACGTGTGAATCTTAAATTTTACTTAACTATAATGTTGTGTACTTCAATATTTGTAATTGAGCATAACTGTTGAAGTAGGATCTTTTTAAGAAAAAAGGAAATATTTATTCTTTATCTTTCACAGGCAGAACTTTGACACAATCGTAGTTTTTTAAAAAAGACTCCAGTTGATATGGACGTAACACGGCTGAAATTAGCATCTTCTGTCCATCTTCACTTGGTACTGCTTGTTTCACTGCAGCTACATTATATAGCTGACTAAAAACATGCATGTGATTAAACTTTTAAATTAACTCAGATAGTTAATATACTTAATATAATCCCCAGTTATAGGCACTTCGAGAGTAACGTGGTGAAAATTGCAAAGATTTAAAATCTCACGCTCGATTTGCATTTTTAACTCATCTATGCCTTCTCCATTCAAACAACTGATCAGTAACGCTTGAGATGCAGTAGAATTGGGAATTTCGTTTAATTTGTCACATTTGTTCCAAACTTCGATGACATGTTCTACGTTAAGCTTATTTAAATTATGAACAACGATCAGACGTTGTGAAAGCCAACTTTCATGACTGCGATCTACCACATGCAGAACTAGATCCTAGAACTTCAATGTAAATCCTATTATATATAATGGTGGCTTACGTGCGTCTACTGAGGAAGCGATTTCTTCCATTGTCGCGTCGAAGCATGGCATCAAGCCCATTGGCAGATCAGAAAAAAATCCTACAGTATCAGCGTACAATACGTCAAGTCGACATGGCAATTGACCATGATGGACGGTGACGTCCAGTGTTGCGAAAAATCGATCTTCGCTTGATATTCGTCTATCTTCTGTAAGTTGATGAATTAAGGTACTTTTTCCTGCATGAATTTTTATCCCGTAAGTTTTTGAAATTTACTTAACTACTGCTTTTTTAAAAGTGCCAGGTTTAATAATTGAAAAGTTACCTGCATTTGTATAACCAATTACTGCTATCATAGGGCATTGTTTACGGCGGGTATTTTGACGCAGGTAATGTCGCTGTGTTTTCAGTTTATCCAATTTCCCACGAATTGCAATTTCTTGTTCCTGAAAGAATTTTCCCACAGCTTAACAAATTAAATTGACAAGAAATACGTCAAGCAGTTTTCGCCGTTTTTTGTCTGGCATTTTCATCTGTAAAGCGCCCAGTTTTACAGCTTCTTTCAAATCAATTTCACCATTAATGTATGGTTGAAGCCGTTCTCTGAATGGAAAGAATTATTTCCATGTGTAAAAGTATTTTAATTAGTAAGCTCACTTCATGTAAGCAAGTTCCGCAAGTGCGGCTTGCAATTTTGCCTCTTTGCTAATTGCATAGTGTTTGAAAATTTGTAGTGCAACAGTATACCTGAAAATTTCGTACTGTAATTTTGATTTTGTGCAGTATATATCGGTCTTAGATCTTACCGATCGTAAACTGGCATTTTAAATGCACATGACAAATAGAAGTGTTGAATTGGAGTTAAGCGAGCAACATTCAAAAACACACCGTCGCGGTGATGCAGATTTGTAAAATATGAAATCAGTTCTTCAATAGTTCCTTTTCCCAGAATGGACGGTCTTGATCGGTTAACTTTGACATATCTTTCATAAACACCAGCCACATTCCATCCTGGAACTGACTTTACAAGCTGCAGTGCTTCCTGTTCAAGCGATTCGTTGCTGGTGGCAAGCCGGAGCAAGTCTGGTTTGGGAACTTTCGGTTGAAGTACAAACAGTGCTTTTTTCACTCCTTGCAAAGGCACGTCCAACTTCCTTTGTAAATCGCGATAATCTTCTAAAGGTAGTATCGCTGGCAGATCGTCATCTTTATGAATAGATTTGCTCGAATTTAAACGATTGTAGCTAATAGGTGTATGCTGAATTTGGCGAATGAATATTCTGACAGCCATTGGCAGGGTGGCTGAAAGATCTAAGATGTAAATTTGAATTTTATAATATATTGACTGTTGTATACGTGTTCCACAAGCCCTGCAACTATTGTGAATAAGTTTAGCAATAAAATGCTTTAAGTGACATACGATGGTCACCAACAAAACCGTTAATTTGAAGATGAAAGCATAATAATAAGTGAAATTGTTGATTTAACAACCTTGTACTATACATATACATATACATATATATATAGTGATCGTGTAGGTCATTTAAAGTACAGTTACAGTTGTTTTTTTTTAATTTCAGAAGTCTGAAATTCAGTTGTTCCATGCAGTAAAGTTAAAAAATAGCCACACAACTTCGTATGGTGTACTACAAAAATGCTTATTTACAATTAGTCAACGTTTTATTAACATCTCCAGTGCAATGTATCATGGTAAGATTAACAATTTTACATTATTTTATAAAAAATAAGTTTTCGAAACAAATTGAATGAAACAGTCACGCAGATACGAAATTAAATCTTTTACATTATGAAATTGTTTTGCATATGGAGCACATTGTGCACTTAGGTTTGGCTGGCATGAATAATATGAATATTTCTCCTGGTTTGTGTAAAATGATATACAAATTATTCTTTTGGAAAGTATAAAATACTGTTTAACTTGAGTAAAGTTTTTCAACTTGAGTTATTATAGATGAATAAGTAGACTTACAGCACTTAAATGTTTAAACGAACTATGAACAGTTCAGTTTCTTATTCTTGACGCTTCGAAATTGAAACCTGTTTTACGTAGTGACAGTATGACATCGAAAATCAAGAACGACCCTTTATTTTGTTTTACTAAAATTAAGCTATCAAAGAATACTGAAGTGATTTTGAAATATTAAATAAACTGTAATTATTATTGCTTAATTAAAGTTTATAAATTAACACGAGAAATTAATACACGTGAGCATATAATGATTAAATGATGAGAAAAATGCGTTTAACATTATAGTAAAGTTAGTTGATTAAATTGTGATACTTTTTTCCATTGTTTAAAATAAGTTTATTATGTTTTTATTACTTATTGTTAATTATTTAATTATTTTACTTTGAGAAAGCATAGCATGTGAATTTAGTTTTTTTAAATTGATTTACTGGTTGTATTTGTTTTTTAACGGAACTATAAAGCAAATTAAGCGTAATGATGGTGACTTGAAATTTTCTGTTGACTATATTGTCAACGATAGCTTACTAATGATCACTTTGTCATGATAATCTTTTCTTTACTTTGATACTGCATTACGCGCCCTTGTAATATGTGATGTCGTTACTTAGCTCTAATAGCATAATATCTGTTATTTTTGCATGTTTTAATGTATTTTCCCTTGATTTTATGTAGAATCAAAGAGAATTTATATGATAATTTGAAACTATTTTAAGAAAAAGGAAATGTTACGCGATAACTTTAAAACGTTTTACTTCTGTTTTTTTATGAGAATGTGAAATTTTTGTAATTCACTGAAAAAATTGAAATATAGAAGTAAAAAAATTATCTAGGTAAATTTTTAAGGTGTGGTTGCCGAGGCGAACAGTATGATTTTTCGCGGGATTTGCGACAATTGAACCTAAACATCTGAAATACGATCATCGGGCGCGTAGTTATTGAATACATTGTTGGTTCGGTTGGCGTGCTATGCGATTGGCTTTATTTTATTTCTTCATATACTTAATTGGCACTACTTTTGGAAAAAATGCATGTGATTGTGACGCTTTGAATGAAATCATCCGTCGTCAAGCGGACAGCCGTTCCCAGGCATGCGTTTGCGATGATTCAGACGAGCCTATTTTGATTGGACTTCGAATAGATGCATACGAAACGGTCGTCTCTTGCGAGTAGGTTTTTTTATTTAAACTTGTTTAAATATTTTCCTTTCTGTGCTGCTGATTCGATAAAGTTTTGCTGATGTTTTCAAATTTGACAAACAACTTGTTTATTAATTAATTAATTTTTTTTGATGAAGCTATCCTTGTTTCATATTCATTTTCTTGATAAGTTTGTTCAGATGCAAAATTGATTTCCAGTTTTTCGACAGTAGTGGCCGCGCGTTTATTTATTTGAAAATTTGCTATTGACATTCTAACCAAGTCACTCCCTGGAGGTAATGACCATGTTAGCTAATTTTGCTGCAGCACAGCATTGTATTTCTGTTTTTTCTTCGTATTTTGCGCATCTAAATTAGTTTCATCCGTTATAAAGCATGAAAAATTTGGTAGCGAAGCGAAGTTCCAATAAAAACTGGTCATATATTTGAAAAGGCAAACTTTGATCATTCATCGCATTTATTCACGAATTACTACTCTTCTCTCGTTTCCCCCTCTCTTCTCAGCATGTCGGCTGTCAGACAGCAGTTGGCCCGATGGCATGTTTCACATTTTATTGACTTTTCTCATAAGTGAACGTCGAAGCATAATCTCCAAGATTTTTTGAGCAAATAATCACCGAGAGGAACATCTCTTCGTATAGATGTTGTGCAGAACTACCTTTGGCGTTTTGAAAATTCAGCTGGATACTTAATTTTCGTTCATTTTTTAAAGCAAAAGCAAAACTTTTGTACTATTGTTGAGCATCATTTGAATTTGTTCATCACTTTATAAATTGCAAATATAAATTTCATATTAAGATGTTATCACTTTTAAAACATCACATCTTCCTGCTTATCATTTCAATTAAATTATAACGTAACAGTCAAATATACATTTTAATTGCTGACCTGATTGCAACATTGTCGATCACTGATGCACATTAATTTACGTCATTGATTCTTTTATTGTCTGCATTTCAATACTTGACGTAAATAAACAGCGCAATGTAGAAATGTTGGGAAAATATTTGACATCAAAGTAGTAACTATTAGTAGAACGATTAATAATTGACAAAAAAAAACAACAACATTATTTAATTAAAAAAAATTTTTTAATGTATGAATTCGGATGCAGAATTGAATAAAATATTTTTTTTAAATAAAGCAGAGTCCGTTTGAATGATATTGTTGTTATTGCTTTTCAACGATGCGTGATTTAAGTGCGTGCAGGAAATAACGTTTTCATTGAAAACGTTTGATTTTTGAACTCATTAAAATTTGTACTTAAAATTGATTGTAGTTTTATTTGTTATCATTTATTGCGAAAAGTTTATTTATGCAATTTTTTTGCTTTTTGTTATCCAGAATTTCAGCTATGTAAAAATTATTATTTATATGGACTCAAAGTTTATTATTATATTTTTTTAAAAAATAAACTGATAATGTTAATCCGTTTAATGTACAGGTTAAATTTTTTTTCCTTCGTTGGCAGAGTTACTGTAAACTTCTAGTTATCTTCAAGTTTTGCAAACTGTTAATTTTTGAAATGTTTTTTTTGCAGTAATGAAGTTTCTGTGGAGTAATTCTACAAAACGTTTTTTTTATTTTCCCAAGCAAACACTCTCTGATGCTTTATTTATTATTTTCTTTTTTGTATTATTTCATTTAAATTTAGATTTCATGAAAATTAATTGTTTTTTTTTTGTTTTTCACAGCTCCGCCGTATCAGATCGGTAAGTGATGGGTGTTGTGTTATGTGTTGTGCTTTTTGTTATTGAGCATGTTTTTTCAGGATTGCATGATTTGAATGCATAATAATATATAATTATAAAAAAAACAGTTTGGCAGTTAAATGTTTGACGTGGAAATTGGCAGCTTTTCATTCAAAAATGAACCAATATTAACTAATATTCAAACTGCAGGTTTTTCAATTAATACTACTCGTTGTGTGGTTAACTTGTCGCTGTTTATTGTTACAACTATGTACGTGTTTGCGGGCTTGAATTGTAATAATAATAAGAATATGAGAATGACAGCATTTTTGATAATTTCAACTGATAATTAATGGTCGGTCAATATACAATTGATGCATGCGTTGTTTGTTGTGTAAGATTGCGTTTGTTGCGATTTGAAAAAGCAGCATTGTCGACGAAAGAAATCATCTATCTGAGCGTGAAGATTTGGAAGTTGAATTGTGATAAAGGAATGTGGATTTAAAGTTGCTTTAATTTTTTTTGGGTTTTGTTTACACTGAGTGATTTTCATTTATTCAGAAAGTATGTTGTTGTTGTAGTTCGCCTGGTCAGTTGACAGTGCAGGCAGATGTTGCGGTCAGAATCCGACTGTTTGGCCGCAACATGCTGAAAGTGAACACCATTCTACTGACTGAAAGTGAGACCGAGTGCATCGATGATGGCGTACTGTATACCCCCAGTCAGGAATTTGATCCTTTTGATCCGGAGTCGATAACGTTTTCGTTGACGTTCACCAAAGCTCCTGTGATCTATTACGTCTGCTTCGGCTGGAATGTTGCCGGTTCCAATTTGTTGAATCAGTCGATCACGGTCGGTGAGACCGTGCACCAGGGCCGCAAGGAGTTCCAGCGCATCTCCGTTGTGCGCAAGCCCAAGGTCTACTACATGCCGTTGCCGTTGCAGATTTGCGTGCTGATGTTGTTGTTGGTGATGTCCGGCTTGTTCAGCGGCTTGAATTTGGGTCTGATGACGTTGGACAAGACAGACTTGCGCATCATATTAAAATGCGGCGACAAGCAGGAACGGAAATTTGCCGAAAAAATCTACCCCATTCGTAAAAAGGGAAATTATTTGCTTTGCTCTTTGCTTTTGGGCAACGTGATTGTGAACAGCGCGATCAGCATCTTGTTCGACGATCTCACCAGCGGCGTCATTGCTCTGGTCATCTCGTCGTTGGGTATTGTAATTTTTGGGGAAATTTTGCCCCAGGCAATTTGCAGCAGGTACGGTCTGGCGGTCGGCGCTTACACGGTCGTGATGACGAGATTTTTTATGCTTTTGACCGCACCGTTGAGTTGGCCAATTTCGAAAATTTTGGACAAGTGCCTCGGCGAGGAGGTCGGCCAGATTTACAACAAGGAACGTTTGTTGGAGCTGATTCGACTGTCCAAAGAGGGCAAGGCTGGCGATCTGCGCGACTGCCAAGAGGTGCAGATTGTGACCGGTGCGTTGGAATTGGCGCGCAAGACGGTGAGCGACGTGATGACCAACATCAGGGATGTGTTCATGTTGTCGTCGGACGTGGTGCTCACGCCGACCGCGGTCAACGACATCGTCCGGGCCGGCTACACGAGGATCCCGGTTTTCGAGGGCCAGAACCGTGACGCGGTGATTAGCATATTGAATGTCAAAGATTTGGCGTTGCTCGATCCGGAAGATTTGATCCCGTTGAGAAATGTGTGCAAGTTTTACCAACATCCTGTTCGCTTTGTTCTCGAAGACACTCCGCTCAGTGTGATGCTCGAAGAATTCAAGCAGGGTCATTATCACATGGCTTTGGTGCAGCGAATTGTGGACGACGGCGAGTCGGATCCGATGTACGAAGTGGTCGGTCTGGTCACTCTGGAAGACATAATCGAAGAGATCATCCAAGCCGAAATTATGGACGAGTTCGACGTGATTCGACAGCGGCGTCGTGCGGTCCACCGTCCGAAGAGTGTGTTCATCGGCGTCGAGGCACTGGACGGCACTGGTCTGGCACCGGATGTGGAACCGTACGCCGTCAGTCCGCAGCTGTCTCTGGCCGCCTACCAGTATTTGTCGACCACGTTCACGGCGTTCAGCGAGCAGTTGATGAGCCGGTCGGTGTTCGACCGCTTGTTGGCCCATCACACGGTCCACTGCGGGGCACCGGACCAATACGACCCGTGGAAATTGCTCTACCAGAAGGACCAGCAGTCGGATTTGTTCGTTCTGATGCTGGAGGGCAGGGCCCAGGTGCGGATCGGTCGCACGGACATGCTGTTCGACGCCGGACCGTTCCACCACTTCGGATACGAGGCGCTGGCGCCTCTGGCCGAAGCGGCCAACGCCGCCTCGGGCCGAGCCCAGTGCTGGAACGACGGCATGTCGTTGTTGACGGCGTCGAAATTCACGCCCGACTACACGGTTCGCGTCGACCGGGACGTGGTCTTCTTCCACCTCAGGGCCGAACAGTATTTGAACGCTCTGCTGGCGACGATGGTCGAGCGGGGCCAGAGTCCACCGGCCAGCAGGCCGATCGTCAACAGCAGCATGCCCGACGTGTCGCACCATCAGAATCAGGATAAGAAGAAGAAATATTCCAGCTCTGCCCAGGCTGGTGGGCGTGGTCGTTTGGGTTCGTCGTCGTTCAGCCGATCTTCGCCGGAACTCGAAGACTACGTGCTCAACGGCAATCACCAGCAATTGACCATAGATGTCCACAATGCTGACCATCCTCTTTGTCAGGACAGCGGTCGTGGTGGTGGTGAGGACGGCAACAAAGTTGTCAAAGAAGAAAAAGATCAAGAAAAAGAACAAGAAGAGTCGGGTAAAAAGCGTTTGGAAAAGCATCAATAGTAGTAGTTAGTAGTAACTCTGTTGAAAGCACTACCTGCTTACTAACTGTTAATACTTGCACGCACCAAGAGTCGTCGGTTTATGAGTAGCGAGTCACTCTGTTTTGCGCGCTTTTTTATATTCAAATTTTTGTTGTTGTTGTCGTTGTTGTTAGCCACTGCTGTTGAAATTATTGTTGTCATTGTTTGTTTGGCGACCGAGGCAAAAAAATTTACATTTTTACCAAACCGATTTTTTAATTGTTTCAATACGATTCGACGTTTAGTATTTCGCTTTACCACTTTATAGACAGGCAGACGCGTTGATTGAATTCGTTTTTACTCATTTCTTTTTTTTCTTCTATCTAGTCAACGTTGATTGCGTGATTTGTTTGTTACAAATTGATCATCACTAGTTGATCAATTTTTTCTCGTAAAGGAGAGAAATTGTTACAAGAAAGTTTTGTTTATTTATGAACATTTTTCACAACAACAACAGAACAATGACTACGACGATGTGTGTGTATTTTTTAAAAATATTTTATATTTGAATGATGAAAAATTAATAAAAACGTGTTTTCTATCACAGACAACGATGACAGACGGAGAAGTTGAGGAAAAAATAAGTTGCGGTTCATTTCGCCGCCGCTGTTGGTGGTGAATCGGCCGTGCAGACGGCTAATGAACCGGCCACGCGCAGGGCGTAATTTTTCCTCTCGTTTTCGCGGATCCAATTGCAAAGATGCTTCAGGCGTCGTTCTTTGGAACGGCGATTTTGGAACCACACCTTAAAATTTGAAAAAAAATTTTTTTTAGAATTATGTCTCTGCTTTTGAAAATTCGTCAAAAATGCAAATTTTTACATTAATAATAAAATCGGAAATTTAAATTTTCAAAAATTAACATTTTTTCTTAAAAAATTCCAGTAAAATATTCATTTTTTTGTTATTCGAAAATTAAGTTTAAATTTTACTACTGTACGTCAGATTTGAATTGCATACCAGTTTTACCATAATGAGAATCAAGTAATTCTTTTCCATTTGTAGAAACTTTTTAAGTAGGTCATTTTGAAAAATTTCAAAAAATAATTGAAAAAATATTTTTTTAATTATCATTTCGTCGATTGTTTGAATTTTGAAATTGGAAATTTTTTTCGATGTTATGAAATTTTAACTTTTTTTTTAAATTTTCAAATGATACCTTTTTAATCATTTTTGAAAACTGCGATCGTACTGTGTTGATAAATCTATATATATTATACGGTTGGTTTGATAGTGCTTGTTTGTGTTGCGTTGAAGAATAGTCAAATTTATTCATGAAAAACAACCAACTTTGAATTTAAGTGAATGAACAGATTCAGCTCTATTGTGAAATGTTTTTCAATGTTGTTCGAATTTGAATTTGAATCATGAAAATTGTCCAATGACATTTTCAAAAGTGAAATGCTAATTAGTTATTGTTGTTGTTGTTGTTGGCAATCACTGTTGGCATCGGTGTGGTCGCAGATGGATTTTGACGTTGGTGTCACAAAAGCGACCAGATGGTCTGGGAAATGTTCACAAGGTGAAGCAGTGGGGATCGATGGAATTGCGCGATTCCACGACATCGACTCCCACAATAGCCACAGTACACCTGTCGGTTCGTCGAAGGCAATCGGAAGGTTAATAAAAATTAATGACCGCGGACCCTGTTCTGATTGAGGACGTGGAAAACAATGAAGCCGACTTCATCTCTACTTGCACAAGTTTAAAGCTAATGATAAAGCGCCGGATCAATATAGTCGACTAACACTGGACGTGCGTGGATCTGACCGGCTCGCCCTTTGCCAAACTGATCCATCCGATTTGGTTTGGCTTCGATTGGTAAATTTACATCATCACTCACGTTCACTGGGCCGGCCAACCCAGAAAGCACAGGTAGGACAGACGACAATTATTATTATTTTGATCGATTTTCATTTTTCATTGTCAAATTTATTAATAATTTTCATTTAATTATTGAAAAAAACAACAACAATAAAAACATTTGCACAATTTTCTTCAAAGGCTATCCGAAAGGTTGTTCGACCTTCTGCATTATCTCATAGGTTCTTTCCCATCATAGCTCATCGATAATGACAAAACAAAATTTCGCCCTTTTTTGTCTCATTTTTTTGAATGTCCTTGCCGAAGAAAATGATTGATCGAAATGAGAATTTATTTATTTATTTCCTAATTAATACTTTTTCATCTACATTTTTGTTATTTTTCCCACTTTTGAACTTTTTTGATTGTGTGGAAATTTTTGAAAAGAAAATGTGTAAAATTGTGAGCGCATTTATCAAAAACAGACCGATGGCAAAAGAGATGGACGATTTTGTTTCACGATCTTCAATTGACCCAGTTTTGATCGAATCATTACTGTACAAAGTCATTTACATAAATCCATTATTCAAGTACGAATTTTCGAAAAAAAACAATTGAACTGCAAATGTTTACACGCATGCGTGTGCGTATATTTGGGGTGAAAATGAAATACTCGCTGGCTTACCTGTATAACTCGCATGGTGAGTCCAGTGTCCAAGGCGAGTTTGGCTCTGGCGTGTTTGGTTGGTTTGGGGGTTTTGGTGAACGCTTCACTGAGCATCTGCAGTTGAAACGGTTTGATAGTGGTACGCGGTCCTCTTCGTTTCAGCAGACCGGACAGGCTGTTCTCGTCGTTCGGATCTTCGGCCGTGTCGTCTTTCACAACGACCGGAACCGCGGCGCACTCAGGGTTGGGCGTGGTCCGCGGCGATTCGCCCGGCGCCGTCCGACAAGAAGCCCTGACCGGCACCGTCTGTTCCGCACGTTCCTTGTACGCGTGCGAGGAACAGTAGAGCTTCTGCGAACAAGGATCGAAGCGCATCTTGTCACCAGGACGTAGTGGTTGGTTGCATATTTGGCAACAGTGACAGTGGACGTGGCAAAGCGAGTCGGTGCCGTGCTTGTAGACCATGTCGATTGGCGACACACCGCCGCCGCATACGAAACACTTGTACGGACTGAACAGTCTGGAAAGGGAAGGATTTTTCGAAATTGTACCCTTTTTCTGCTGGCTTATTTGTCTGCTTTTTACAACAACTGACCTGTAATAGTCGGTTTTACAGTAGGTGTTTCCGCATTTTAAGAAACACCTCTCCGACAGTTGTTGGTCACAGTGTGCACAGCGGACGCAGTTTTCGTGTCGCTTTTCCGCCGAATCACCAATATGCGCATAAAATCGATCCGTGATTGGTGATCCGCAAAAAGCGCAGTCGCCTGTAGATGTAAACTGCTGCGTTGTGTTGGAATTTGCAATTCGATCTTGGGATTGTCTGTTGGGCGGTTCATTTTCACTGTGGTGCATTGTTTGCCGTGTTGGACGGCAACTGGCGCCAGTCAGTGTTCGACTTTGATTCTTTCAACACGGCAAAGCTGTGCTTGGTGCTTGCTTGGTCGCTTCTGATTGGCGAACAACCGTGACAGCTTGCTTAAGTATTAATGGAGAAAAGCCGCTCGTGTCCGCAGGATCGAACGTTTCACGTTTCAGCCGACGTGATTTAGCCTCCCTCTACTGTATGTCGTCTTGAAGGACGACAATATGGTTCGGTCAGGTTGACGCCAGGGCGGCGCTTTTTATTTCGCTTCATTTTGTTCAACTTTCTATATTGTTTTATACATTTAAGTTGATGTTTATTGATCAATCAATCAATTATTTATTTATCTATTCTGATCTGCTTCATCTTGTATGAATGAAATTGAAGTTTTATGGCTGTTGGACTGCTTTCTTGGGTTTGCTTTGCAAAGATCAACTCTGTCCAACTTTTGTAAGAGTAATTTTTGTGAGAGAGAGAGAGAAGCTGTGAGGCTATTTTGTTTAGACAAATCTTATTTTATGTTTACTACATTGAATTTACAAAAGAATAGTCAATAAGGGTTTTTTTATTAATATACTTTTGGAAAGTATGATGGATGGATGGTATGGTGAGATTTATTTGTTTTTGTTGTGCAAAACTATTCTCAAGTGATATGTAAAAATAAGATTTACAATTGTGTAGACATGATTTTTCTGTGAAATTTTATACAACTGCGGCGGTTGTGTTTTGTAAAACCTTCTCCACATCACTAAGTCCATCATCCAGCGTTGAGGTGATGTTCAATTGCCCTGTTGACAGATCGTCAATTTGGACAATTTCTGCTCTTTTGATAGTGTTGTCGTCTTTTTGAATTTCCGGTTCAGCGTCATAATAGAAAGCATAATAATCTGCGGGTTGGCGAATTTTTGGCGGCTCGTCTCCGTTGTTCTCTTGGGCAGTAGTAGTGGTGGTGGTTGATGTTGAATTGGTCGTGATGGTTTCCAAAAATTCGTCCTGCTCATCCGACGTAGCGTTGATTGCATACGGAATTGCCACATCCTGGTGTGGTCTGGTGATGGTCAGCGTGTCGTCTTGTTGGATGTTGGGCGTCGGCTTTGGGCCGACCGAACCGTCGAAGTAGTAGTCGTCGTAGTCGTTCGCTATTGGCTTGCCGTTTTTGTCGACCACGAACGCAATTTCCGGCTTGTCACCGTCTCCTGCTCCGCCCATGAACGTCTTCAGCATCTCCGGATTGGCCAGCATAGCTTTCAACAAGTCCAAACCTTCTTCGTCTTTCAGCAATGCGAACAGCGTTTTCAAATTGAGCACAAAATCACTGCTGCGAATTTTGTCGAAAAGCTTGTACAAATCGCCGCAAGTTTCACGATTGCAAAGGCCCATTTTCGACAAGTCGAACATGTCGAAAAAATCAAAAATGCCACTATTCTGAGGCTGCAAGTTGATACCGAAATTTTTGAACAGCGAATTCAAATCAAAATTTCCTGGAAAAAAACTTTTTCTTGTTAAAAAATACTTTACAAATTAATTTATAACCGAAGCTATTATTGGTTTTCTCATAGAAATAATACTTTTCAATGATATTATTATTAATAAGTAGTATGTATTCTTTTAGAATCAGGCTGAGAAGAATCCGAAAGTTTGTTTTTTATTCTAAAATTATCGTCATTATTCATGGTTCACATCCTTTCTTGTCGACTACAATCCTCTAAAGAAATTTGAAGAAGGTAAGTGATTTTTGTTTTATTTTGTTTTGCTTTGTGTTCTTTTGGTCTCAGCATTGTTTTCTGCTTCGCAACGGGTTGAATATGAATTCATCTACCAAAAATTCAGTGCACCAAAATGGCTCACGTGTCGTGTTCGTTTCACTTTCAGTTTTTTTCATTTTTTAAAACAAAATTTCAGCGGCTGTAAACTAGTGAAAGCCGACAATATATTGGTGTTCATTCACCTGAATCACCCAGTCTCGTATGCTGAAAAATATAGGTCGACAAGCAGAAACAGTTTTCATTTTTGACCTGAATTTTTGTATGTAAAAAAAAGTTTAAAACTATTTTTGATTCATTAATTTATAATTATTGATCAGCTCAACTGTCGGTGGAAAAGAAAAACGAGATTTGCATTTTTGAAGGGAAAATTGTAAAGTGAAATTGTGGCGATAGGGGGAAGGGTGGAGTGAAAGGAAAAACAGTGTGTACAACAAACATTAATTCGCCAACGTAGATGAAGCTGATGCCGTTTGGCCTGGATGCGGAAATTGGCCGTCTCGTTTTTAGCAGCTGTACAATTTTGGCGCGGGTGAAATGGAGCAGCGAGAATTTAGAACTTGCGTGAAGGCTGGGAGGTTTTTGAACTTGGAATTTTTTGTCAGTAAAGATGTTATGGCTAAAAAATGGCCCTTTTCCCATCCTCTTCCCAGTTGGGTTTATTTGAATAGAAATCGAAGAAAAATTCATTATTGCAAAATATTAAAATTGCTATTGGCAAAAGTGCAAAACAGTGTCATTGGTCCTGATCGTCAGTGGTGCGCGATTTTGGAAAATTACTCACAATCACTGTTCCATATAGACGTTTGCAAATTGCTCGTGCTGTTCTAGGACGGGCTGTGCACTATGGACGGATGGACGACGAATGATTCATTTCGAATGGATAGTATTCTTACAGTGGGGAAATGATAAGAAAAATATTTTCCTTACCACCAAATTTTCGTTTTCTGTTCCGATCAGCGGAAGATAGGAAACTGACGCTGGTGGGATTTTTGGCAATATTTGTCAACGACGTAACAATACCATCTTCGGCGAACAAAAATTTTGTCCAATCTAGCAATCTAGTTTCTGGTATACCTGGGTTGGAAGGTATATTCGTTGAAAACGAGAATCAATGCAAGAACGACGAATGCGCGTATTCAAATTGATCTCATTACCTGGGATATGTTCGAAATCGTCAACAGCTGGTCTGCCGTAGATGACCGTAAACAACGCGAGATGCAACAGTAGAACAATGGAATGCATTATTGTCAATATTCGCAGCAGCAGCTAGCGGTGAGAGAGAATGCTAAACCCCAGGGCTTGGTGTGAAAAAGTGTGTTTCGACGATGGCAATGATCAACGTAAAGCAGACAGCTGGCTGGCCGATGTTGTTGCTAGCCGTTGTTAGATGAGTAGTGAGTGAGTGCACTGGCTTGCCTTCAGAATGTGCACAATTGTTAAATAATCGTCCGGCTTTTTTTTATTTATTATTTTACTTTTTCCAATCAGGCTGCCACTGCCGCTTTTGCTGATTTTGAACAACTTTATCAGTGAACTCAATTCACTTTCACAATGGAAACTTTCTGATTGATCAGTTGACTGGATGCTGACTGATTATTAGCTTTCTTTTCTTGTCTGCGCTTTCTGTTCACTTGCTTCTGACTTTTTCCAACACTAACTGACTGCATCTCTCAATCACCATCATCATCTTCTCATTTCTACTATAAACTGTACCATCAACCACGCCCTCTGTGGGAAAATGAAATTCATCATTGCCAAAGCCGGTATCGACACATTTTAGCATTGAAATTTGTGTCAGCTGTACAAGAAATCACCTCTTGCGTTTCTCCTCGTTGTTTTAAAGTGTATCCATTTCACGTGGGAGTTCTTTTCTTGTTCTGGTATAAATTAATTAATAACGATGGTAATCAAGAATCGAGAAAAATCCTCAACAATGTCCTTCTTTTTGAAATGTGAAATGGTAGCTTCCGTTGAATTTGGAAGCGATTTGTCCTTCTGTTGTGAAGATGTAGGCGAACTAGTGATGTTGGCATTGAAAAGAATTTAAAAAAACAAAAAATTATACATATACACATATTTATTTATTTATTTATTTAAAGCAATGAAATGCATACAAAAAGCTTGACGATGTATTTGATTTAATTTAAAATACAAAGCAACGACTGATTAGGTATATATGAATATGAATCATCCTATATAAAAGGCATAATATTGGTGCATAAGGTTTAGTGTTTGGTTTGATGATACTCTTCTTTAACATTTAATTTTTTTTGACAATAATTGACGTGAAGGTGAAACCGTTTTTTCTTTTCTCTTTTGCTTCTATATAACGTTGTTGCCAAATGCAATACAATAGTTTGCTTTTTGTCATTTTCAATTCCGCTTCAAAGAGATATACAGTACGGTTGTTTAAACTTTTTCTCTTTTTTAAACATGTATTATGAAAAATACGACATTTTTTACTGTTTAAAATTTGTACAGCAAAGGAAAAAAAGTGTAAATCATTCACTGTGAGCAGACTGTTTGTTTCCAAGTCAAAATTGTTCTCTGTGTTTCAAGTGGCTAAAGCTGATTTTGTTTTCAAGTAAGGGAAATATATTAAACGCTATTTTTTGCATATATTTATATTTTTGGCTGGCTTAGCTTTTAGAAATTTAGTGACAATGATGTTGCGCAATGTGTCAAGTTTTAAATTGAGGCAATATTTTACTCGTTCAGCAGCGGCAGCAGCTGTTGCTGCCGTACTCTTGTGCGATACGAACAATTAATTTATTTTAAATTTATAAATGAAACAATAATTCTGAATTGGCAGTGGAGCATTTATTCGTATATTCATGATGAAAATGAGCATTTTTTGAAGTTGAATGAGAATTATGAGAAAATGGCAAATATTATAAATGGAATATTTCGCATTTTATGTATTAATACAGATTTATACTTTGTGACATTGTTTTGATCAAAATCACTCGACTAGTTGAATGATTCAACTTGAAAATCAATTTTTGTAATAATTTTAAAGTTTCAGAGGTTGTCGATGATTTGTTGTTATTTGGAAAGTTTTTCTTCAAACTAAGATTAACAATATTTTGACAGATGTTCGAAATTGAATTAAATTAGTGAATGAATGAAAATTTTAATTTAATTGTTCTGTTTACATTTGTAAAATTATTCATCTTCAAATTAGCATTTAATGGATTTTGAATAAATTTTAAAATGCGTTTCTGTTCAATAAATTTTATTCCAAATTTTCCCTGTTTTTGTTAGAATTTAAATTTCAATCGTATGTGTGAATTTTTCTTAAAAATACATGATTAGTGTTATTTTTCTTTTTCAATTATTATTTATAATACTGTTGAATGAATAATGTGACTTGTAATGTGAATCTTTTCTTCTGCTTATACAAGAGAGAATCCAGGTTTTTCGACGGCAAATGAACATTTTGCTTGTTCAGTTTTTTACGCTTTCTTTAAATAAGTTTACTTTTTAATTGTCGCTTTCACTGCGGTGAACATATTATTATTATTATTAATGTTGTTTTCATGCTTAACCAGTTTATATTTTATACCGTTCAGTGATTACTTGTTTTTCTAGTTGATAAAAACGTACTGAAGTGAAAGCTACTTTAAAATGACTGTTTAAATGTGTGTGTGTATATGTGGTTTAGTTATTATTTGCCGTTCGTTTTTGAGGTTGGGTTTCGTTTATTTTAATTGTGACTATGAAAATATTTAAAAATGGTATTTGATTTGAAATTTTGGTATTTTTGCATTTCTGTTAAAGAATAATAATTTATATCGAAATTAGTTGGAACAACCACTGCTAAAATGCTATATAAGAAACAAGCATTGATTGATCAAAACAACAAACGACACTTTTAAATAATAATAAACAAGAATACAAAAGGTTGTTTTTATGAGCTTCCTACCGGCTGTGTGCTTTTATGCTTTCTTCAGCTTTTGAAAGAAAAAAAAATTTTTTTTTGTTTTTGCTCAATCTTTCTCTCGTTCCACAACAAAACTGTAAATAAATATAATTTGTCATTAGCGTGAGAAAATTGTTTGAAAAGCAAGAAATCAAAAGTAACAAACGGATGGAAATGACTCAGGGTGCGGGTGTTTTCAAGAGAATACGCCTACGCAGGGTTCCACGACGGGTATACTTTTGCAATAGGATGGCGTCACAGTCGCGTGGCTGATAGCCGTTGCCATTGTTCGTTGTGGAGCCGAATAAATTGGACGAAGGTCCACCGACACGACCGCCTCTGTTATTGCCTCTGCCGTTGTGAATGGTGCGAAAATTGTTCACTTTGTCGGGCTTGTTGTCGTAATAGTCGCTGTAGTCGTCGGTGCCACGCCTGTTGCGCATGCGGGCGTGGTTGTCGAAATCTTCAAAATCCAACGTGCCCTGTTGTTGTTGCAGTTGCAAAGCTGTTTTGGGCAGTTTCCCGTTGTTCTCGCCCGTGTGATCCGCACGCCCACGGTTGCGGTTGCCCGTGACGGAGGTGGGTCTTTGGACATTGGTGGCGGCGTTGTCGACAATTTGCAACAAATTTCTGAACAAGTTGCATTGGAAATCCGGCGTGTTGCTCGACTTGCAGCCGGCTTCGAGCAATTCAGGGTTGGTGGCAAAGATGTGCCTCAGTTCCGGGTCGAAGAGGATCTTGCTGCTGGTTTTCAAGTTGGCTATTTGCGGACTGTTGCGTATGTTGTCCATGACGCATTTCCAATATTCGCATTCAATATCATCCGACTCACAGACCGCCACGTTGAACGCCGGACGGTACTGACTGGCGCCAAATTGGGTCATCACATTGCCCACCAGGTCGCCAATTTGACCAAACAAATCATTGCTTGTACCTTTATAAAATGGCAAATTCATTTTCAATAATATCCAATTTTATAATTTCACGAACAAACAAACAACAACAAACTTGGTTTAAATTTATTTCCTATCTACTTGCTTGTTGCGTCATTTCGAATCTGCGAGTGCATGCGTGCGTTTATACGTACATATGTAGGTTTATGACCCTGGCATTCAATCGAATGATCCTATCAGTATATGCGCATATGGAAAGTGTGGAAAGTGTAATTTCTCATGTGACTGTTTTTAATCTCCTTCATTCTTTGACAGCAACCATCTTCCATTTTCTATTTACACTGTATATTCTACAGTCAATACATATTTTTTTTCTTATGCGTATATTTACAGTTTTTCCGAGATGTTTTTGAAAGCGCAACTTAATATTTTACAATTTCTTGTTATTTATTTCTTCCTGCTATTTTTTTTGTTTCCCCAAAGCATTACGTGCATAAACCAGTAGTCTCTATAGGTGTCATTAAATTTTAAGAAATAATAGGTTAATGTTATTGAGAAAATTACAACTTCTTCGATGGTGAAATTTTTGAAAGAAATTTGAAAACAGTCAACTTTAGATGATTGGAATTTTACATGATATTATTTTTTTATCTTTTTTGTGCACAATAATAATAATATTATTAGATGAATTGATGAAATCTGAAGTTTATCATAAAATTAGAACTTAAAAATTGGGACGTGTACTTATTTCACAGACCGAATTATTATCATTATTATTATTAATGTGATTACAAATTTCAAAGCAAATAGTAGGCTATAAGATGCATGTGATGCAACAGGTAATGAACAGTTCAATGAGAAAATGGAAAGTGCTTTCTTCATTGACCTCTACACGAATTTTCTCCTTTCTGATAGTCAGTCAAACTTTGTATTATAATTATTATTAATAAAGAAGGAGATAGACGTTTTCCACTCTTCCATTATGCCCGTATTCTTGATTTTATAGCATACATTGTAATGATAATAATAATAGTGAGTTTAATTTAAATGAGTAACAAAATAATATTACCTCCATTGATGGTGGCAGTTGCTGGATTAGGTGGACGTCTTGCTGATGAACTCTGAGAAAGGTACACGAAAAGTAGAAAAAGAAAAACTGAATACCAATCCATAGAATTTGAATAGATAATATATTTATTTTTCTTTATTTTGAAAAGATTATCAACTCTTCGTCAAAAGAGAAAGATTTGACAACCTCTTCACTGTTCTTCCGTTTGCTGTTCTAATGCAACTAGCGGCATACAAGTTGCTGTCAACCTGATTACTCACTACAACCGGTCTGCCTTTTTTCCATTTTCTCAGCTTGCGGCATTTCATTTGTACCTGCTGGTTAATTTTCATTATACTGTAAATTGGTTGATTCAACAACTGTCTTACTAGAACATATCCAAATCGTTTATTTCGATGCAAATGTAAATGCAGATAACGCGAAAACACATTTTCATAAATATTATTTCTAATTTATTTAAATCGTATCGAATAGATCGGTTTTTGTCGAATAATTTTTCTCAAAATATAATCAACTACATCTTTTTGCGTGTATAGTGGTGTATGAAATAATGTTTTTTTTATCGAAAGGAGAATTTAATTAATTGGACATTTTCAACAGCTTTGCAATCTCTTCAGGATGTTCCATAAGCTCTGCCCAACGCTTGCCAACGGCTATAGAAATCAGGTTCATCAGGTTTTGCTTTTCTAAATGGGCAAATGTTTTAAAAAGAAAAATGCAAAAACAAGTCTCACTCCCACCTCTTACTGTTAACTTGTCTATCTGTTGACCACATTTAACTAGAATTATTATCATTATTTAACTATTGTTTTTCAATACTATTTTTTCAGTTTCTTTTATAAAAATAAAATAAATATGATTAGTATTTGATATTTTTCGTGTTTGAACCTGAAATTACAATGATTTTCTCCAAATATAACTATGTGAGCACGTTTGAATATTTCTCAACCAAATTCATTACAACCCACAGTCAAATTTATGCATAATTTGTGGTAAATTTTTGTTTCTGTTTTTTTAAATTTGTGATAAAGAACTTACCACTACTACCACCTTTAGTCAGTTCGTTGATGATCGTTTTCACAGATTCAGGACCTGAAACAACGATCAAAACTGTATATTTATTCATTGATTTATAAATTGATATTGTGCTTTGCACTTTTGTCGGTAATATTCGCTTTCAGTGTTTCCAACGCTTTCGACAGTTGCTCTTTGTTGCTCAAAATTGTCTTCACATTCGACATCTCGTCGTAGACTTGTTGCCACATGCTGTTTATACGTTGCATCACATTTTCTTCAACTTGAGGCGTAATGACGTTGGCGTAGAATTTTTCACTCTGCTCTTTCAGATTGTCCAACGAGATGTTCAGGCTTTTTGCCTGCAAATCTGTATCACTATCGGTTAATTTATTCAACAATCGTTCGTTTATAAATTTCAACGGTAAACTGAGCCTATTCTTGAAATATTGACAAGCATTTTTCGTTCGGTCGTACATGCTGTTGAACAAGTAGCTTGGAAGTTGAGCTGTGGGGATGTTGTGACCGAACAGCGGGTAGTTAATCATGCTTGCTACAAGAACAGCACACAGATGTTGTTTTTGAATTTAAACATTTTATTCAAATTGTTTGTTAATATGGATGTTAAATTTTGAATTGAAGTTAATACTAGTTGGTTCGTGCAGAGATCAGATCAAACTTTCATATACTTCACATATATGAAATAAGTGAACAATATATATATATATATATAAAGTAGTTAGCAAATAATTACCATACCGAACTTCTCTTTGAGAAATTCCCAAACATTGCTCGCCGCTTTGCCGACGCCTTGATCCATTTCCAATTGTTTGTATATTGATGAAAGTTGTTCACGTACTTTTGCCAACATCAAATCAATCGTTCCCATTTCATCTTTATTCTTATCATTTATATCAATTTTGAAATTTTTCGTTTTGTCATCCAAATCCTTCGAAACGTTGAAATTTTCATATGCAAAACTGTGAACAAACAAGCAGAGCAGAGAATTATTTTGTTACCTGATTCGAGAAGGTAAATTTCAATTTTTCTATAATGTCGGTGACGTTCGCGGTGAGCCATTCAGTTTGGGCACGCACATTTTGTACAGCGTTTTCGAGCAGTTTTTCATAAACGCTGCCAGCTTTTGTCGTCGAAGGTTGATCTACAAATTACATTACATAATATGCACAGGTGGATGTAGTGGACATTGGGGAAGGGTGGTGGTGATGGTGGATATGTTTGTTTTCTCTGCTCACCTTTCAAAACCAAACCATTCAAATTGTAATGGTGCAGGCAGGCAAAGAGGAGAACGAAACGAACGGTGAATAGCATATTTCTTCTTCTTGTCGATTGTTCAGAACAACAGCACTCGACCCAACGAGCTAGAAGGTGGCAAAATTTTAAAATGATTGAAAATTTAAAATCAGCTCGATATAGATGATAAAATTGCCAGTATTAAACCCAAGCAGGGGCAAGAGGAAGTATGTATGATTGAACGCGAGCGCACACTTGTTCTTCTTCTTCTTCTCTCTTTGCAAATTATAATGCAAGACTACCTTTTTGCGCGGGCGTTTTGCTTAACAGTTGCCGAACAATAATCAAGCGGCTGCTGCTGCTTCACGTCAACTGTTGCCAATTTAATCATATTCATCATCGACATATCTATTTATATACATGTATATATAAATATATATTATATATTTTTCTGTTCTTTCGTATATCAGTTTTGCATTATTTGAAATATTTGTGTGAACAATCAACACAAGTAACTGTTACTGTTGACAAATGACCAACTTTTGGGAACATTTTTCCACGCTGACTGTGGTTGCTGTTGTTGTTGTTGTTGTTGTTGTTATTGTCTTCTTTTTATTGGGTTTTGCTGAAAGTGAAATTTCCATACCAACTGCTTCTGCTTTTTATCGACACTTTTCAACAACAATTTTATCAATTTATCAAAAATTTACGACGATTGATCGACAATTTTTATACTTTTACGTGTTGCTGCTGCTGCTGCTGCTGTTCGACAAATTTTTCTGCTTTCTCATAGTGATTTGGAAAGCAAAAATTTCGATTTATTATTAATTCGACAGGCAACAAATTATTCTATAAATAATTATTTCTTCTTCTTCTTCTGCTTCTTTTCATTGGTCAATTGTTTTCCATTTCTCTTCCTTCGGTGTTCACTTTCCACATGTTGTTTGATTATTTGCATTTTGGATTTCAATTCACTTTTCACGGGTCTTCTACCACCACCACCACTGGCCACACCTTTTCTCCCTTTAGCTGAAAGTAAAAAAAACGTTTACTAGCAATAAACAATACTCTTATTTATTTATTTATTTATGTTATTTACCGTGACGATTTCGACGGAAAAATTTCAATCGCTTTTCAGTGTTCTCTTGTTGATCAACGTCACCTTGGACAGCTTTCATGCGCAGCTTCTTTTTCCAACTGTCGTAAAGGTCGGTTTTGTACGAGGCCGGTATCCAAACGCCACTTTCCGTTTTGATCTTTTTCGAGCTTCGTTTCTTGTTGTCCTCGTCACAAGCGTTGACGAACTTTTTCCTCTTCCGATCCCTGGATGTTGACAATACAAGCAGCAACATTTCAATATTAATAATTCAAAAAGAAAAAAAAATTTTTTTTCTTTTTATAAACTAACTGACCATTTAGTTTTTTGATTTCTGCGTTGCATTTTTTCCACTTCATCGTCCATGAAATCGATCACAGCCGAACCGAGTTCAGATGTGAAATTATTTTCAATCGATAATCTGAGTATATTTTGTATATGTATAAGAAGAAGAAATTTTCATTTTAATTTCATATGTATATACCCTTGCTCGGAATGCAAATCTGACGGAACGTATGGAATGAAAAACTGTTCCTTTTTTTCTTCTTCTTTCACGGTCGTTTTCTGATTTTGAGTCTTCTTTTTTTTCTTCTTATGCGAAAGTACCGATTCTGTAGCCCTTTCTGAAAACTTTGATTCAATTTTCTCACTAAACACTCCCTGATGAAAGAAAAATTAACATAATATAAATATAATATCATATTTCATAATTGACAACCGTAAAGTCTACAGGATCGTTCGCATGAGCATCAACGTGTTGTTGAAGTGGATGATCTTCTTCATTCGACGCAGCGTTCATTTCTGCAACTGTTGCCGCTTTGCTTTGGTCAATTTTTTTCTGATGAACCCGTCGCTTCGCTTTCATCACTTGCCACTGCAAGTCGCTACTTTTCGCGTTCAACTCGAATACTGTCTGAATAATATGCAAATTTGTTTTTATCACACACACACACAAATTGACGTCGAATAATTCTCGACGCGAACGAACCGTCTGCGGACGAAAGCACTTTATATTCGCCAAAAGGATGTCCTTTTCCCGTTCCAATTTTTCACATCCAAATCCAACTGCTGCTGAACATTTGAATATTAATAATAACAACAATTATAATTATCATTTCAAATTCACCCATAGCAGGATGATTCGGTAAATTGTTCAGACGAGTTTCAGCTTTAGCCCGACGCACGCTTTCAGCACTGCTGGTCGGTCGGGAACGAGTGTAATGTTTGTACGAGTTTTCGGCTACTTTCTGAAGAGATTCCTAAAATGAAATTTTATTTTTATTTTTATTCTATTTTACTTTTTCTCAAACAAAATTACATATGCAAATTCATGCAAAATGAAATTACCAAATCTAAATTGGTGGTATTCAACAACAAAGCAATGGTGCGGTTCTCGTCGTCGACACGCCGCTGCGGTACTGTACCGATCAGATCTCCAACTGGACAATAAATAAAATGCGAATGAAATTATGCTAATGTTGTGGATGTGTGGAAAGTTTTACCGTCGGCACAAGTTCCGCTCGTGGAAAATTGCAACGAACGTCCCAAGAAAAGGTACAAATCCAACAGGTAGGCATATTCATCGGTGCTGATGAAGCTGATCGCGTGACCATGACGACCAGCCCTTGCCGCACGACCTGGGAAATTTGAAAAAATAGTCTAACAGAAATGCCAAATCAAACGACATTACCGACGCGATGGACGAACAATTTCGCCTTTGCCGGAAAGTGGAAATTGATCACGTTGTCCAACAGTGGAATGTCCACACCCCGGGCGGCCAAGTCGGTTACAATCAAAATGTTGATTTGCTTGCGGTGGAATTTTTCAACGTTCACTCGCCTTGCCTCTGAATCCATTGAACTGTACAAGCAGGCGCATTTGAAGTTGAAATATTCCAGTACAGCGTGTAAAAATTCAACATAATGCTTCGTAGCGCAGAAAATCAACGTCAGTGAATTTTCTTCGATCAGCGATCTGTCGCCGAGAATCGAAAGCAAAATGCCCAACTTGTCTTCACGTCGACAGAACAAATGAGTCAACTATATTATAATAATTTGAAGAAAAGAAAAGAAAAGAAAAGAAAACAAGGCAATATGCTTGCTTACCTTGAGTTTGTCACTCAGTTTTGAATCGACATCCAAACGGATTAAAGTTGGATGACGGAGACCAGCTCGTGTGAAATCGACCAACGATTTGGGCAGTGTAGCTGAAAACAGTAGGGTCTGACGGTCTGGTGGTAGTCGTTTCAGCACTTCTCTGAGCTGTTCTTCAAAACCCATTTCAAAAAGTCTATTAAACTGACATGTTAAACACTTCTTCACAGGATAAGAAAATTCATTCATATAACGTAACTAATGGTAACATTATACCTACCTATCTGCTTCATCGAAAACAACGTAGTTTACTGATTTCAAAGAGAGATTCATTTCTACGATAAGATGAAGCAATCTACCAGGAGTAGCGATTACACTACAATTCACATTAACATGAATTGTGTTTTCCATTTTGACAATTGAACTTACACGTCTGGGTTTTCATGTATCGCAGCAAACTGATCTTCCATACTGAAATGAGAATTGAAACGTTCGACAGCATTGAAATAAGTTAGGATGTAAATTAAAAAAATTAATCTACCTATCTCCGCCTATAATTACCGAAGCTCGTAAGCCGGTAAATTTGCCAAGCTAAAATAAATGTGAATGAAACTGGCAAACATAAATGACAAATTACTACTTCTTTAAGAAATTTAAAAGTTTGCAATGCTAATTCTCTCGTCGGAGAAATTATCATTGCTCGAACGCCTGCAGATGGATCACGCATCTTCAATTTGACAAACATTGGAATTAGAAAAGCTGCAGTCTTTCCGCTGCCTGTACGAGCCATAGCAACGACATCTTTTCCGTTCAAGATAATCGGAATTGTCTGTTAAAAGTTGTGTTCTGTTCAAACAAAGCAAGCAACGAAAAACTGACAAGATAAAAATATTCTACATACTTTACGCTGTATAGGGGTAGGAATTTTGTAACCCTTTTTCATGATGCCTTTAAATACATTGTGATCCAAACCTAAGAGGAAGAAGAAAATATTCTGAATTATTAACAATATATCATTCTCCAGTAATAAGCTTTGTACCCATTGCTTGAAAACCTCCGGAGCTTTTGTTTTTCCGATTCTGAGCAATTAGCAGTTTAGCGTAATCAATTTCAATTTCATCCGCAGATTCCATTGCAAGCAATCTTAATTCAGTCTAAAAGCAAGCAATTTCAAATTGCACAACAGCTAACTCGTAGTTTATACTTAATTAAAAAAAGAAACTATTGAATTTATAAATCAGGTTTAAATATTATTCCATTATCTTTCATAAGCTTAAAAAACTGCAACAAACAAAATTATTACAATTATTAAAATTACAGTATATTATATGCTAATATGACTAAAGGTTTTATTATTAGTATACTGTAATTGTGTAAAGCTGAAAATTTAATGTGGGAGTAAATTTTCAGTTTATCATGAAGTTTGCCACTCTTTAATGAATATGAATAATGAAACGTTTGAAATAATGATCTACTTGTTAGTTAGTTATGAGACTCTTCATTATGAATCATTTTTCGAAGTGAAACCAAAAAATTTGAAATAAGAGTTTTTATTTTTAAAAATGCATCGAAACGGATTTAAATTGAAAAATGCGCGACATTATATTTGATAGTTACATTTTTCTGTCTATTTTTAATAACATAAACTGATTTCTGTATCAATTGTACTTGCTTTTCATACTGTAGTTCGAAATTTTTTATTGGTAATAAAATGTAATGCGGCATGTTTTTTATTAATTAACCAATGCTGAAAAATAAGAAAAAAGATACTGCTTCGAAGTTGTCACTTATAGACGGTGTACCTGGTCGTTACGTGAAACGCGATACACCGCCAGTTATTCCAAGTGAGAACTGTTTTTTTCTATGTGAATTGATGTATTTGCTTGTTACTTTATGATTTGTAGATTACAACAATGTTGTGTTGTTCCCAAAACTGCCTAGCAAAGGCAACAGATTATCCAAATCAGTTGAACGTCTTGCCAGTTTGTGGACTTCGGCAACGCAAAGTGGTTCAGGTGATCTTTCGATTTCGAGTTCATCGTCGTCGACGAAATACAAACCCAAAGAAGCGTTTTACCGGGTTAGCCAGGCTTCGGGTTTGTCGGACGCAGTATCACCATTTTCGAGACGATCTTTGCCCAGCGAGAGTCGTTACAAGACTCGTTTAAGTCTCGCATGCTCTACACCACCCGGTGCCAGTCCTATGGCAATGACTCCTGGAAGTTCGTTGCAGTCGATCACTGGACGTGATCATCCAGCCCAATCGACTGCAGTAAAAATGGCATCTATAGAAAACTTCTTGGGTCAGTCAGGCTCCAATATGTCTCGTTTTTCTTGTCGTAAGAGATGTCATCATTAATTGTATTATTTTCATTTTATAATGTTTTTGTTAGTTTCAAAAGCTTCATCGCCCGGTTTACGTACAGCAGATGAACAACTAGAATTATCTTCTCCTAATAGCAGTCGGCCAAACTCATCCGTGCCAAGTAGTATACATTATTATAAAATTTTTCTTTTTATTACCGATTGAACATGTTTATTTGTATTTGTAATGAATAATAATTGTTATTCTCTGTTTAGGTAGTAATGAAGAGTTGCCACTGCCACCCGGTTGGTCAGTTGGATGGACTTTGCATGGTCGAAAGTATTTTATTGATCACAACACTCAAACAACCCACTGGAATCATCCGTTGGAAAAGGAAAATTTGCCCCCAGGCTGGGAGAAGGTGCTTTCTCCAGAACATGGTGTTTTTTACCTGAAGTGAATTTATTATTATTGACATTTACAATAATTTTATTTTAACGATTGTCCAACAATTTCAGCCGCATAACTAGTCAAACCCAGTACGAACATCCCGGTATAGTGAGAAAAGTAAAAACTTCCAGTAGCGGTGCCGAAATTATGATGCCTAGAGCGGTTTGCCCATCGTGCACGTTGAACATTCCTCTGTCGAGTCATAATCAACGAGCCTGCTCTTCCGGTGTAGCGCTTGAATCTCCGGCTGCATTTTACTCTTATACCATTCAAGATATACCGGAATGGATCAAAGTCTACGCCAATGCACCGCACGAGACTGACTGTTTGCTTAAGGTGAGAGTTGTCAAATAGCAAAGGTTGCTTTTTTGTCATGCTTTTATCCTCGAATAGTGGGACTTGTTTCGGTTGCCTCAGTTGGATTGTTTTGATCACATGCTGCTGAAATTGTACAAACAAGAAATTAATACAGTTGTGATAGCCTACGAACGTTATCGTTTCGCATTGTTGAACGAGTTGGAAAGACGGAAGAAGAATTCGACTGCGTCGAAAGATGAAGATTTATCGGTTGTTTGAGATATTTATCCATTATTATAATTATAATTAATTGTATTTATTTATTGATGATCAATTGGAAATTTAATTAAAATCGCATCATATTTTTGGATAAATGATAACCGAACGCGAAAGCGTACACTGTCGCATGAATTTGAATGCCTTCAGAGACGAATCTCTTCAAAGTTGGCATCAGATCGTTGATCGGAACCAGAATGACATCGATCAGTTCGTTGGAATCGAGCTGCTGTTTCGGGCTGAAATTGTCCGGATCGTTTCCGTCCACTTCGACAACAACCAGCTTGGTGTCGTCTTCGCAGAAGCCGGGATTCAGGAATTGAACCCCGTCGGCCGAGCTGAGGATACGCGTTGCTTTGAAGCCGGTCTCTTCTTGCAGTTCCCTGAACGCCGTCTGCTCGGCCGTTTCGCCGGCATCGCGCATCCCTGCAGGGAATTCGATCACGTAGGACAGCAACGGGATGCGGAACTGCTTGACCAGGATTAGCCGCTCGGGTTCGCAGGCTCGGCTCCGGTGGAACGCGATCACGCTCACTCCCATCGGCTTTCCTTGGCTAGCTTTGGACGGAAACTTGCTGCGGTACGGTACTTCGTGAGTGAACGACTCGCCAGAGCCGACCATTCTGTACCAAATCTGCCTGGCCGAAAGCCATTTGCTTTGAAACAGATCGCAAACTGACAGCACTTGGATCGGCTTTTCTCCAGTGATACGGTTCAACTGGTGCATAATGGATTCGCAAGAATTGGGCTGAAATTTTTTAAATGAAAGCAAATATAAGTACATAAGTTTTCAGTCCAACGAACCTTAATGAACCCTAGATAATGCAACTTTTGAAAAAAGAATTACAATTTCAGCTTCAAAATGAAATGATTTTTTTTCAGATGCTTGAAAATTTTCAAATTTCAATTCACAAACTGAAAAAGTGGCTTAATCGTGTTTTTATAAGGTATTTTTTCTTTTGTTTCTCAAACTGGCCTACAGAATGATCATGTAGATTAATAAAGAATGAATTTTGAAATTTAACAATGACAAATCATCAAATAAATTGCAGGAAAAATTTAAAATTAAATGAAAAAGTTGTCCAAGTTGGAGTTGTTTTTCAATTTTAACAAAAATGAGCCAGTGTGATTACTGTAAATTATTTAACATGAATAAATTGTAAAATTTTAAAGTTAAACCGATTAAAATTCAAAATAATACACATGTAAAACTTGTTTCAAATTTATTAAAAAGCAATTTATGCTTTAAAAAGGAAAATTCATAATTTTTAAAATAATTTAACTTAACTTTTTTTAATTACAGTACATATTAATAAGTGACGTGCTTGGCGTGTCGCACGTCTGGTGTGCGTAGGTTTGTTGTTCATCACGGAAATTGCAGAGTAGGGTTTTTGGGACAAAATGAACAAAAGTACAGATTCCGATTCGCCCAGTGAATCAATCGGTTTGTCAAGTCCAACTCAGACGATGGCTGCCGGTGATTTGAACCGAGTGCACGAAGAGCTCGAAAAGCTCAACATTGCTACCGATGTTATCAACAAATTGGAGTTGCAGTTGGACGAAGCGCAGACGATGTTTCGTGATGCGCAATCTTCTTGGACCCAGAAGTTGTCTCAAATGGCCAAAAAGTTGGGTACGTGTATTGAAAAATCGCGGCCATATTACGAAGCCCGCATCAAGGTGAATCATTTTTATCTATCAATTATTTGACTGTGATTCTTTTATTGTATAATAATCATTATTATTATTACTTCCTTACTTGCTGAATACTATTTACTGCATGATTTGTTTTGTCAATTATTTGATCGAGATGATTCATAGGTGCTCGAAGCGCAACAGGAAGCTCAGAGAGCGGCATTGAGATTTGAACGAGCCAACCGTATGCACTCTATTGCCAAGCAGCAGGTTACACTTACGCAGGAAAGTTTAAATCGCCAAGGAACAGAGCATGTCGATCCTGCATGTCTTGAGGTTCTCAATCATCACAACAAACGGGTGAACGAGGCGGAATGGGAACGCCTTCAGAGTGAAAAAGAACACGAAGAAGTATCTCGTTTAGTTGAATCTGCCACTAAACAAGTTTCCGCATTGGAAAGTCAGCTGAAGGTAGAATTTTTTTTTGTCGATTTGATGAATACTTTTTGTTTTTTTATTAAAAAATTTTTTATAGCGCAGTATTCAAAAATCCAAACCCTACTTTGAAGCCAAAGTGGAATTTATGCGCGTATTGCAAAATCAAAAAGCACTTATACAACGTCTTCAAGCAGAGATTCGACAAAAGAAGTCCGACTACAATACGTCGTTGAGAAATCTTGAACGCATCAGCGAAGAGATCCACGAAAAGAGAAGTCTTGGTAAACGAGATCCTGGTGTTGGTAGTGAATCACCGGGGCCACCTTGTACTTCGTCTGTAAGATTTTTAATTTCAAATCAAGAAGCTTTTTGTTTTGTCTTGTTTTGTTTTGTTTTTGGTTGATTTTTTTTCTTTTATTTTAGCTTGAGTTAGCTGAAAATAAATCTCTCTCACCACCCTTAGAAAAGAGTAGTTTTAATACTGTAAGTGTGAATGCTGATTCAAGTGATTCTCGAATATTGGATGCTAACCGATCGCCAGTAGATCGTATGCGTTTCATTTCCTCGCTAAATATCGAAGACTTGGTAGATTCTGTTGTTCAAAGCGGTGATGCGAGTGCTTCTGCAACTCACCATCGAGTTAAAGCTTCTTCCCCTGCGCTTCTTATTTATCCTCTAACTAAGAATTCATCCAGCACTAGCAATGCTGGTTTGAATTCGGGCGTTATATTGCTTGCTCACGAACTAGCTTGCCTTTCCAATCAACCTTATTTATCTGCTTTTCAGCTTGCACCAGAAGAGCTAGATGTGGAATATCACACTGCACCTCAAGGTGTTTCTTCGAGCGGTCGTTCTTCACCAGTGGTTAGTATTGAATTGAATTTCTTTCTTTTTCTTTAATTTTCAAATCTGATAACTGAACATTATAGAGTTCTAGCAAAAATGAAGAAAGAAGCACTGCTACGCCAGATTTGAAAATGACATTAATGAAAGATGAACGAGTGAAAGAGTTGATGGTAGAACCTGAAGAGTTAATTGATCAGATTGATCATGAGTTTGACGATGCCAGATTATCCTTTGCTGAACATTCAACATCGAAAGATTAATTGACAATACGGGATTTGCAATTTATTGTACACAGACAGTAGTGTGAAGAAATCAATATTAACTTGCCAATTTGTACATGATCAAATGTTACGATAACAGTACTTCAATCTTCCTGTGAGAATTGTTTCTACTCGGTTTTCATAAATTTCTTCCGTTTGCTGTGCAAATTAAAAATTTTTTCCTTTCTATTTCAATGGATTAAATAAAAATTACGGTGCTGTCGCATAAGTTGATTAGCAAGTTTGTTTTGCTGTTGAAAATGATGTTTTTTTAATGCATTCTATCTTTTTATTTTTTCGTATTTTAATTTTAATACGCAACATTGAAATACACGTGTTTCTTCGCGGGAAAATGCCGAATTCTGAAGATATAGCTACAGTAAGTAAATATCAAGTTAATTTTTTGAAAGATTACGGTATGCATGAGACGAACGTGAAATTTACCGCCGTGAACCGCGGCTCGTAATTCAGCGCCGGTGGTTTTTCCAGCCTTTGTTAAATGAACCTTTAACTGTTTATTTCATGAAAATAAGAATGAACGGTGCTGTATTCTTCTAATATTTCGCAATATTTTACGTGAAATGTTCACGTTCGTCTCAATCCTTTTCAGTGTTCAATTAAGTGATTTTAACAGTGTCGTTCGTGTGCAACTTTTCTCGCACAGAAGCGATTGTATGAACAAAAAATTAGAAATTCTAGCTTCAGAAAGTTCAAATTTCATTTTTTCGCTAGTTCTGAACTATAAATTTGCCAAAAATATATGTGATGGTAGTTTTCAATTACAACACTGTTTTCATTTTCTGTTTAAATTTTAAACAAATGCATTTACTTGAACGTATTTGTTTTTTTTTCGTCATAGTTTTCAACTTTTAGCGTCACAATTCTACAAAATGCAGTATAAATTGTCTGGTCTGTGTGTAAAATGAATTTTTCCTCTCTGCTATCAATTTCCGGTTGATGATGTTGGAGTATTTTTCGAGTTTTAAAGTTTTCTTTTCTTCGAAATCACAACAAGATAATTTAGCTTTCTTTTTTGTATCAATACAAATTTTCGGATATAAAGCCGTGTTATTATTAGCTATTTTTAAGCACGTTATTATTTGTTTGTTGATTCGGCATGTGTTTTTCTTTGTTTTAGCGCGTTTTTTGAGACTTTTCCGGTGAAACGATTTGTTAAATTGGTCAATTGAACAGAAATATCAAATGCTAACACGTTAAATGAGAAAAAATACATTGGCCATTGGAGAGAAGTGAGAAAATGTTTCTGATATGAAAAGAATGATTTTTTTTATTTTCTTTGATATGTTTTTTTTTGTTTTAGGAAAGTTTGGTGTTTTTTGAAAAGTTAAAATTGGTAATTTGTAATTCAATTTGTTTATTTACAATTTCCCGTTTGGCAAATTTGTTCATCTTTCAATGTGTGAAGAAAAAAAAGCTGAAGGTAAGAAAATTTTTTTTCATTTGTTCATCCATGTGGGGAATGTTTTGTATTGAAATGTAGCATTAGCAATGTAGTTTTCACTTTCTCAAGCAGTTGTAGTTGTAGTTGTTCAGTGTTCAGGCGTGGAAAATTATCACAATTAAGTATTATTAGTATTCCGGATGGATGTTTGTTTTTCTGTTGTTTGAACATTTGAAACGTTTAAATTATAGTTAATGCGGTGAAAAACAATAACTGTAGAAATAAGTTTGAAAACTGTGTTGTGTTTAATCGTCAGTTATAGTGAAATGAGCAATTGGTGTGAAAAAATATAATTTGCTTTTTTTCAACATGTTGATGTGGTCGTGCGGATATGCTACCTACCGTATCTGTAGATAAAGGAAAGTGGAAGTTAAGTATTCATGCGTGGGATTGAAATTGATCGTTGAATTTGATATTTTTCGTTATTTCTGTAATCATCATCTGCATGACGATTGTTTCGATATTCAAACTTGTCAGTCAGTGTGAGCGTTGTTGCCGATTCAAATTTTTCAAGAGTGCTTTTTGATTTTTTTCCCCATATTCAGATAACGGAAGGCATTGATTTTGTCGATGTGATATATCCAAAGCCAATTGGCTATAAAATGTTCAAAAAAAACGAGCAAATGCGATTAAATCTCAGATCATGTCAGAATAGCGTATGGAAAAACGAATTCGTCTGGAATGTTTGAATTTGTACTGTAAAAGTATTTATTATTACGCATTTGGGGGTGCAAAGTTGGAAAATGGTTTGCAAAAATTCGCATCAGCTTGATGAATAATCACAATATCATTAGTGGTAGTTTGGTCCATTTTATTCACTTATGGAAATTTGAAGTTTAAAAATTTTGTTATATGTGGAAATTGGGCAAAATTTACACTCCCTCTTCTTTATGTTTCTAAATTGACAATTGGAAATATATAATTTTTTTTTGGAAATGTCATTTTTTCAAACAATATTATTTGTTCATAGGTGATGAAAATCTATTATTGGTGGGATTTTCAGTTATTATTATTATTTTATGCTTTGTGTAAAGTTTTCATTTTATTTTTTGATAATTGTAAATTGGTTGAATTGTAAAAATTTGCATAGTCAGTATTTGTGATGTGAAGCAGGTTCTTTTCGTACTGACGGCAAATTGTGTTGTTGGTATATAGCTGCCGTTGTCCTCGACCAAATGAGCAAGCAAGCAAGCAAGCAAGCAAGTAGCAACAGGTCTTCCTTCACTGTTGGAACATGCAGACATGCATGCTTTGTTGCTTTTGTTAGAAGCTGTTTAATTTTGTTCTTTTTTTTCCATCAAGCCAGAATAATAGTTTTCTATGAACAACAACGACAACGACAACTTCACACAGTCCAGCTAGTTAGCCGTATTGCATTATATATATAGGTGGAACTTTGAAACAGGCTTTCTTGCATTTTCTCTCTTTTTTACTTCTTGCTTTTTCTTTATGTTTATTTTTTTTTCAACCATTCCCTCCGTCATTCATATTCCTCCACTTCTGCATGCGTATGTCTGTGCATCTCTCTCTGCCTGCCTGCCTGCCTGTGTTCCTTCCGTCTTTATTGTGTTATTTCTATTTTTTTCTCTCTTTTGATACTGTGTGAATGGGAAAAAATTCCAAAGCTGAACATTATTCTATTACATTACATTAACATACCGGACGATTGATTGTCCTCCACTGATGATGATGATGATGATGATGATGAAGCTTGCTAAAATGACGCAACAGGAGGAAGAATTCGACGAATACTGGTTTCTCATAGCAACCTCCAGTGAACAGTCAGTTACCTGAGACGCCGACGTTTTATCGTATTTACTGTTTACAGTGCGAGCTTGATTAGCCAGTTTTTGATCAATTCAGCAAATTGATTGTGCAATGAAAAAATATTTATTATTTTTATTCACTGTACAATGAAAACGTCTGTGTCTCTTTGAACAGAATTTGTGATGTGACCAACCATGGAACCCAACACATGCAACTGTAGACAATTGGAAATTGACCGGCAGAAGTTTGCATAGAAATCTTTCATCAAGTCAGTGTTTAATTTAATTTAATTTTATTTAAAAAAGTTTTTCATTTTCATATACATTTTGGTTTTGTTTGAAAAAAGTTTTTCTTGTAAAAAAATAGACTACTAAGGATGTGTGAAGTTGGCATTGTGCAGCAGATCCGATGGATTGATTCATTGATTGTAGATAGACGGATAAATGGATGGGCTTCTTTTTGTCGATAAGAAATGATAGATTAAATACAAATTTTGATGTAAAATTGATGTTCAACAATGTACAGTTGTGGTGAAAAATTGTTGCCTCATATTGTGGAACACAGTGTGATGCGGATGATGTGCAATTTAGCAATTTGATGTGTAATACGCATTTATATGTGCTGTGCATTTATGTGTAGTAGCTTAGCTATTCCAAGCAGCTGCTGTTCGATTGTCATTAGTAGCAGCAGTCAGTCAGTCAGTAGCTGGGGAATTTTGTCTGAAAAACAAAATGAGCTTGACGATTTCAACGCAACTGTGCCAGCAAAGCTGCCACCACGAAGATTGACATTATATATTCATAGAAATTTTCACATTCAAACAAGTCGAAAACTTTCTTTTTTCTTACTTTTTTTCACAAAATTTGTTACCGATTAAGTACTATTATTTATGTTTATGGTTGGTATGTTCTAATGCACGTAAGCTGGAAAGGAAAAAGCTTTTTTTTTTCACATGCAAATTTCATCAGTTTGCCAACTGAATCTGTACAGTTCAATTTTTTTTTGCCATTTTCATTTGCAAATTTAATTTTTCGATTCAACGGAACAACCGTCTACCAAAGTATGAGGTGAACAAACAAACAGGCAAGCTATCTAGCTAGCTAGCGAGAAAACTTTTTTCATCACAACAACAATGCAAATATACTCGAACAGTTTTGTGGGAAAAAATGAATAGCAAATGGGAATTTTTCAACAGAAAGAAATTGAAATAATCATCGTATTTGTATTTTTTGCTTAAAAATTTTTATAAACAAATTTATAATTTGAAAATTTCAATGCCCCTTTGTGAGAAGTTGCTAGCAACGGAAATTTATTGTTCCCATAAAGTGTTCATTTGTAAGTTATCATGG
This sequence comes from Trichinella spiralis, assembly GCF_000181795.1. NCBI lineage: Eukaryota > Metazoa > Nematoda > Enoplea > Trichinellida > Trichinellidae > Trichinella > Trichinella spiralis. The sequence goes on along the minus strand of NW_003526941.1, from coordinate 9,199,970 downwards.
TAATATTTATTTCACTTTCGTATGCTTTGAAGTATATTGATTGATTGATTGATTGAAAAGCATAATCACCATTTCAGTATTTTTCGACGGCAAATTTGTGTTTTATGAATTTCATATTCAGTAGTTGCTTTTTTCCGAAAACTTTTTTACCACAAGAGTCAAACAAAACACGCTTTTCAATTCTATTTAATTAATTAATGTTATAAACTGTTTTATTATCAAGCATCCTTGACAAAAATACAACAACTTGAACAACAACGGCACAAAATACATATTTTTCTATCTTGTTTTTTTCTTCAACAAATTTTGTTGCTTTATTGGATTGAAAATTGAAAAGAGAATAAAAACGATTGGGAACGTTGTTTACTGCCCAACAACCGCGAAACAGCAAACCTCTTGTCAAACTGTCAACAGATGCGAGCAGTTGTGAACCGTTGAAGCATTTGTTGTCATCGTGCTCGAGCGGAAATTACCTACTACTACTACTACTACTACCTCTCTGTGGTGATCTGATTGCGGCTGGCGTTTCTGGAAAATTGGAAACGGCCAGCTGCTTGTTTGTTGCTTTTTCCTCGTCTGCTTTCTTCTCCACTTCTTCATCATCATCTAAGCTGTACAGCTAATTTTCAAATTGGCTAGTTCTTCTTCATCATGTTTGAAAGTTAGCTCTCAACTAGTTGGCTAGCTAACTAGCTACTTAGCTAGTAACTAGCCAGTTACTAGTGACAGCTAGCTAGACTGCTGGCATTTAGTAGTTCTACATATTCTCCACTAGTTCCACCGCTTGCCATTTATATAGATAGATAGATAGATAGATAGACAGATAGATAGATGGCCATTAAAACCAGCCACCTCGATAGAGAGGTAGGTAGCCTATCAGTTAGTTGGCAAGGCATTGTCAGTCGTCGTCAGCACGTCAGTTCGTTTCATATTTAGCACCTGGCTGGCATCTTTTGCATCTTGGTCGTCAGTCGATTGTTGGTGCTTGGCCGGAAATAGCATCCGGCCTACATACCAACCAACACTTGGTCATCAGCGTCTCGGGCGTCATAAATTTTCCAACTTACAAGCGCTTCCATTTTATTATCTAATTCGATTTCTTTGATATTTTCCGCCATAACTGCGTTCAATTTCTTCAAAAATACATTTCCTATCGACCTATATCATCGGCTATAAATAAACAACTAATCGTGCATTGTATAGCATATCTATCAATATTCTTATAATTCAAAAGATAATGTCTATTTTATTATTCTTTTTTTTCTCAACATAAAATTGAAATATAAATGGCAACTTCTTTTTAAATCGCTATCTTTTTATCCAGTTGTTGTTTTTCCATTTCATTGGACATTTATTTCAATCAATAATGAAATTACAATTAAGGTTTATTTATTTTCATTAATATATATATGAGCTATTTTTTTTTATTAATTTGCTTCAACGGTCAACAAACAGTTGGTATTCCATTTCATCATTATTGCATGCATCAATTGAAATTTAGCTGCTTATTTACGTGTAATTCAATTTTTAATTAGCTAAATTTAAACTTTCAAAAAAGCTTTTTAAAAATCAACGACTGTTTATCATTTATGTATGCATATGTAAAAATATTAATCTATGTCAAGGACAAGTTGGTTTTAAGAAGAATAGTAATTTCCCCCGAAGGATTTTACACATGTGCAACACATGATAAATATACATACACCGTTTTATACAAACGAATGTATAGTTAGTTAGTTTGTTGTTGTTTTACATTAAATATTTAAAAATAAGACAAGAGAAAAGTTCAGTATGCTGTTACTTAGTTTTTTTTTTGTTGTTCTTCTACAGTTAGCTTGTGTTTGCTTCATTCAGTGTAAGGAGAAGAGACGCATGAAACGTAAAAGTGAAGAGAAGGATTCTGGGATTTTTTGCTCTAGTATTATTTATTTTATTGAAAAGTTGGTTTGATCGGATTTTTGAGTGATCGGTCAGATTGGCTTGGTTGCTTATTTGAGAAATGCTTATTCGATGTCATGTCATCACCGGCTGTTCGGCTCCTTGTCCGTTTAGCTGGAAAAATGATTAGCTGTTTATGAAAAAGTATTGCATTTGCCACTGTAAGCAGTGGAAGTTGGCCGGCACGCGCGACTGGCACGCGATGCTAACGTCAGCTGACCGTCTTTGACTGGGGTCAGTTGGGGCCATTGTTTTGGCGTGCCCAACGCTGCTGACGGAAGCTTTTGCAAACTACAAAGCAAGCAACAAACAAATAAGCTTTCAAAACACCGCTTGACGCTTCTTCTGAAAGCTAATCTTCAGACCGATCGTGGTCAGCTGGCGCCATTTGACCCAAAACACTGTGTGCTCGGCCGGGTCTTAGCAGCGGTGCGCTCATATACCACGCCGTATGTGAAATTTATCTTCCAAACGAAGTTGTTGTTTTCCGTTTTTGGCGTCCTGCGGTCACTTTGTTCTTCAGAGCACAAAACTTCAATGCCACGCTGTAAGCGAAACGCTTTTGGGGCAGGATTTCAAAAATTGCGTGGGCGGCAGCTTTTTGATTTTTAACGAATTTTTCACCATCTGTTCGCTTTTCTTTTCCTACTAATACACTGAACAATGTGCAACAAGCAGCATTGTTGAAAAGCTTTCGGGAAACAAAATAAAACAAAAAAAAAGAAAAGAAAACGAACGCAATTGTAATTTTATACAAGTAGTAATTGTTTTTTAAAGCCTGGCTGCCTGCCAATTTCACTTATCTGCGTGTTTTTATTTTGATTTTTCATCTTCACAGTTTGACAATTAATTTTTAATGAGTAGAAAAAAAATCAAGAATGAAATTTATTGTTTATATTGTTTGCTTCTTTTTGAGATGAAATTGTAAAATTAATTTTTTTTTGTTTGTTTTAAGATAACTTGATACAGAAACTATCATCGCGTAGTATATATATGTATATATTAGTAGTAGCAGTTGGTTTTTTTTTCGTATTCTTCATGTACAATGTTAGCTGAATTAGCATGAAATTGGTAAACAGCAAATGATATGATTATTATTGTTATTATTATTATTTGTGCAGTGGATCATTCGATGAAGCGAATTGTATTAGCCCTTGCCTTGCTAATTACTCGGTAAGCTGTTTGTTAGTTGATCATGAGGTTCTTCTGTTCGTCGACGGTCGTTGGCAATGTTTATGTTTCGAAAGATTGATCGAAAATCCAGACGAGCTGTGGTCGTGCTTAAGTGCTATCTTGGTTCACATGTTTTTGCTTAAGCACAGCTTGCAACTGTCTTTCTTTCTGATCTGTCTGCCATTGGGTTGGTTAATGGATTTAAATTTTCAGCATAGATTGTTGTTATTTGTTGAAATGGTGGTGATAATGTTTTTTTCATTTTTTTAATTATTATTTTCTTCAACAACAACAACAGCCGGACTGTGTTTCTTCAAGGCATGTTGGCAAACAGATTTTTCAGGCAAAGTTGTGTGATGTTCGCATTTCAAAAAATGTTTGCTTTTTGCTTCTAATGTCAGCTGGTACTTTCAATCTTGCCCAGACGAAACATTTGTAAAGTGCGTGACCCTTCATTTTTAGCCGCTAAGTGCTATTGGAAATTTATTTATGAAAATTCCCATTTGTCTACTTTTATTCCATTGTTCGAGAGGAGAAGTTAATATTTAATAAATTGATAGGCTTTTTAATATTCTTCATCTTCTTCTTCTTATTTTTGGTGTACAAAAATAATTTAAACAAAAATTAATGGTAAAAAATAATAATAATGGAAATTTGAGAAAATTTTTAGCCCAATTTGTTATTAATAAGTTCAGCTTCAAAGGATATGTTAGTTGGTAAATTAGTAGTAGCGGTGAATTTGGAAAAATTGCAACAGGGGCAGTAAAGTAAGCAAGTAAGTAAGCGTGCTGCATTTTATTTCTCCAATTCAGCTGGGCTAAATGGTTTTGCCGTTTGCATTAAATTCCCAATCGTTTCCTGCTGCACCAAATGACAATGGACAGACACACGAAATGGACCACACAACTTTTGCGAAACAGCAGACAGGAAATGTTGATTACAATCTGTTCAACGAACACGATTAGCTTGACTGTCAGATGTCAGCTTTGTGAACGTCACCGGATAAACAGCACTTTAATGCAACTAGCTGTTTCCTGCAAATGACACTTGTGTGCAGTAATCTTTGAAAAAAAAAGATGTTTATGTTCATGGGATGAAAAATTATTATCTCATCATTAATTATAAATGAAACATTGTACAAATCTGCTATTTGTACACAACAGCAAGTCATTACTGTAAATAAATTCATTTGGGGAAATGCAAATTTGAAGTATTTCATTTTGATTGTAATGTGATGTAAAATTAGCTTTTCAAATGCATTGATTGACCGATTGATCGTAAATGGTTGTCTGCTTGTGTGAAATTAAACTGTAAATTACAAATTACCGTGCAGTACGATCACAGAAAAGCGATATCGATATGATGGTCCCTCGGTGGCCGAGTAGCATTTCACTGTGCCATCTGTCTGCTTGCAATTTATTTATAAAAATTGTAATCAATATTACGTATTGTAAATTATATTTCCACTTGAGTACAAATTTTTAAAAGAGCAATTGATTTTTTATGACCTTCCACACTGAAAATACAGACAATATCTTTCTTTCTACTTGTATCGGTTTTCTTTGGCTAATTAGATAGAAACTGGACAACATTTTACTCGGCAATTAATTATTAGACCAGTTGTTTATTTTACAATACAGTCAATATTAGTTACTGTATTGTAATTTTTAGCTTTCAGTTTTGGGCTTATTTATTTATTTATTTGTACTTTTTCTACGCAAGCAATTGTGAATTAGAATAGTGTGTCTGTCTGTCTGTCTGTCTATTAGTTTGATCAGTTTTAGTTTTCAGTGATAAACTTCATGACAGCCATTTAGATATTACGCGATAAAAGTTTGTGCACATGAATGCAAGCATGTATACTGTGTTGCTTGCTATAGCTAACTGAAACTATTGTTGCGCAACGTGAAATGAGAATGACGAGTTAGTTGGAAGATGAGGAATTTAGGTAGAGGTTGAATTTTCTAGCTGGTCTGAATGGCGATTTACGCGCAAGTGTTGTTCGACATCTTGCGACTGAAATGAACGAGAGCTATCGTATAAGCAAGAATTTGGCGTTGTAGTTGCGAGTGGCTGGCTAGTAATAATAATTTCTTCTGAACGTTGTTTCTCGTCCGCCTCCGTATGTTGATGATGCTGCTGCTGTTCGTCGTATAGAACTGAGCTAAGCAGTTGCGGAAGTTTATAGTTTGTTCATTGAAGTGGGTTGAAGCCTGCCAGCTAGCTAGCCAAGAAGATCTAGCGGACTGTTGTAAAAGTATTTGCTTTTTGATAGATACCATTACGTTCGAATGATTATTCAGTTTTTGCTATTTTGTTTTTACCTTTTCCACTGGCGCAAGGCACGCGTGCGCACTGATAGTGGTGGTATGATCGGTGCTGCTACTTTTCTAAAGTGTTATTTGTTGTTTAAGCTGGCTTATTTTCGCTTTTACTTCACCGTTGCTTGAAATGCCACAAACTGTTGCTCGGCTATGTCAATTATTTTTGAAGACAGGCGCGCTTTGAGGCTACTATCCGGACGCGATGCGTGCGCAGCAGCTGCCAGTCTAGACAAGCTAAGCAGTTTGTCAAAGCTTAACCAATGATGGAATATGATTATTAATGTAGGAACACTGTACAACACGGCTGTTTCGAAATTGATCAACCAATCAAACAGCAGAAAACAACAAATGAATTTGGTTGGACGAATCAGCATAGCCTGGTCTCTCTATATTTTCATTAACAATCGTCATTTTCTAAACACACATAAACATACACACACTCACACTCACACACATACATACACACCACGCCACACCAACGCACACGTACGTACACGTACACTTTACCACTTTTACACTTATATACACAACTTGGTCTCTTTGTTAATCGGTTAGTCCAGTTGTACTTTTGTCATCTTATTCATCCAATTCATTACTAGTATTGTATTGTGATTAATGTGATCAAATTTGTAGTGCATTGTATCCTTTATTATTGCAACGGCAACAACGTACTGCTAAAATTGTACAACAAAATTACGTGCGGTATACATGTAGATGAATCTATAAATAGAAACACAGGTACGATGAATTTTATCATATTCTATCTACTGTTCTGTTGTATTTACTTTGTCGAACAATAATTGAAACTGACTATTATTGATGTAAAATAAGGATAGTTGATTATGTTTGTTGTGATAAGTTATCAAGTTTACCCTATCAGAGGAACAGTTTTCGGTTGGCTAACGCCCCATCAATTGCGTGGATCGTTTGGTGGTGGTGGTGGTGATCATTAGCGGCCGCTACAGTGGATGTCAATGCGTGGTCGTTAGGGAATTGTAGATCCAATCAAAGATCGAAAATCCAATGGCACAATGTTGCCTCTTCAACCATCGGTTCCTAATGAGCCATGTTTATATCAGCTTTTCCGGCCAGGCATCGATCGGCTTTGCTGTTTTGCTTGTACTGAAGTTACATTTTCAATTTTATTTCACTTAACCTGAATTCAGCTATATAAATATAGCCTTAAGCATTTATTTCACTACACGTCTAGTCAGTTTTTCACAGGTGGTCGGTCTGCTTTTGCTGTTTCTGCACACTGCATCCGTTGTAAGCAGCTGCTTTTAGTAATGATGATAATAGAGTTCCTAGTTGAGCAATAGCGTTAATACGTTGACAGTTTATCACAGAGCAGGCGCTAGTCAATACGAAAAGTTAAATGGCAAAAAGAAGATATATTTTCAAATGTTTAAATTTTTAATATTTATACATTTTTTTGCAAGCAGTTGTGTGAATACGAGGCGGTTACGTTTCAATTTTAGCTTTTTCTTGGTCTCTTAGCTCTCTAATCCAGGTATGGAAATTTTTTTTACAACAGCATTGCGCTGCTACGGGGGATGAGAGTGGAAATCGATCAGAAAGTAGTAGTGGTGGTAGTCGTTGTGTACGTAGTAGTTGAGGAAAAATTAAGCTACACAAAGCTGCAGTAGCAGTAGCAGCAGCAGCAGCAGCAGCAGTTCACAGTTGCTTTGCTTTTTTGTTTTTCATTTTTCTTTACCAATTCATAACTGTAAATTTTTTTTCAATTTTTACATTTTTCATTCTCATAAAAGTTGTAATAGTAACGGTTTTGCAATTTTATTGTGGAAAAAATGAAGATTGATTTTTTGTTGTTGTTGTTCCAAAATATACAATTTTAACCGTTCGAAAGTGCCTGTGGAGAGAGCGAGAGAGGGATGTGATGTACTGAGTGATAATCCGCAACAGCAGATGAGAAAGTCGTCATACCTAAGAGATTAGGCGATTACACTAAATTTAGGACTACTTTACAACAAAGCCTCGGCAAAATGGGAATCAATAGTGAATGGGGCAATGCAAATTGATAAATAAAGTTGAAAAAATTCATTTTATTTTCCAGTAGAGAAGATTGATTTCAAAATGCGAAACATTTTTTGCATTATTCTTTGAATGATAGACAATATTTATTCGAATATGGAAGAAATGTCCGAATGGGAAATTGTACGTGTTGTGTATATGTGCATGTGCATGTGTGTGTATGCGTGTGTAGGGGGATGTCGAAATTGATAAGTTCAAGTGGAAAGTGTTCAACAGATGTAGAAACTTTGTTTTGTGCTTTTATTTGTTTATTTAATAATATTTGTTGTGTCAGAAAGTGAGGGAATTTGAGAGTTTAGTTTTAAAAAAAAATTTTTTTCTTGTGAATTTCATTCTGAATAGTTGGTCAATGTCTGTCTGTCTGTCTGGTTCTTTGATAAATCGTGCAGATGGAATTTGTTTTTTCAATTTTCTTTTACATATTTGCATAAATAATATCAATTCGACTGCAGCAAGTGGGACGAAGAGAGATAAGTTTCATTTAGTTAAAATTATTGGCAGCAGTATCAATTGGAAGCTTTTCTCGAATGATGAACACAGGAGCAGTTAGTTATGAATTCCGTTTGTCATTGGACAGAGAAATTTCAACAGCAGCTGTATTCATCCGGAAAATCAGAAAATTGTCTCATATGAGCTGTGATATTGAATCAAACGCAACGCATTCGCTGATCCCAAAGCGGTTATAAAATTTGCGAAACGGTAGTGTTTAATCTGACGTTTGAAACTGAGGCATTTTCTTCAGACGGTTTAATCTGTATATTGTTTATTTATAATATAGGCAGATCTAATCGCGTTTGTTTTTGTTTTTGGCTTTGGTTTCATTTCAATTTTTAACACTTCCAACTGCTGCATGTTTTTTTTATACCTTGTTTACGTCCAAGCGTCTTTCACTTGCATTCCTTCTTGTAATTTTCAACGTGTACGCAAATAGACAGGTAGCAAGTAGAATTTGAAGATAAAAAAAGAAAACGCTATTTTATTTTTACATGAAATATTGTGATAGTTGATTTTTAAACTTTTAAACGTTCAACACAACAACACAACACGAATTGTAGTATATTTTGATTTCAATGATCAAAAAAGTATAGATGATTTGATGTTGGAGAAAAGTTTGCTTTCAATTTTCATTTCCATTTGCAACTATACCGTTCTAATAGTTGTATAATAATAGGGTATAGTGTGAATAATTGTGGATAATTAGAATGTTTGTTCATTCTTTTCGCCGAAAATCATTTTACGATCAATGTACAGCAAGCGGTTGAGTGAGAGTACTATAACGATAACTATATATATAAATTGCTTGGACGATGCTTCAACTGGAAAAGCTTTTCCGTATAAGTGGGTAATTAAAGTGCCAGTTGTACATTGACCGAAGATTTTGCTCGGGGTTATTTGTTAAAATATCAGCATATCAGCATCGACGAAACTGAGGAATAGGAGACGAACAGCATTCGCTTGTCAAGTGGTTGGCAAGGCCGTACATATAGCTCAATTGCACAACAATTATTCTTCACCAACGCGGCATGTTAGCTTCTTTTTCTTTCGCTTTTCAATTGACAACAGCTTTACACTTTATGCACAACTACTAACCAGCTAGCCAGCTAGCTAGCTAGCTAGCTGGTTGGTTGGTTGACTGGCTGGCTAGTTGGCTGACTAACAAGCTAGCTAGCTGCAAGAAGCTAGAGCGAAACATGCTGACAACGTTTACGTACCATTTCCTCCTCCTCCTCCTTCTCCTCCTGTTGTTGTTGTTCTTCTTCTTCTTCATCTACTATACTTCTTTTCCTTTTTTTTCATCTTGACAGCTGCATTGCAGCGAATGGAATGGAATGGAAAGAACGAACGGCAATGCTGTTGTGCAGACGTTCGTTTCTGTCGGTCTGATCGATCACCGTATGCCTCTCAATCATTGATGTGATCTTTTTCTGCGGTTCTGCTCTGGCAATGCTTTAATCCCCACAGCAAAGCCAAAAGCGCACAATCAGAAGGGGTTTGGATAGTCAGGCATGAAAATACGCGTAACGTACAAAAATAGAAAATACCTTCTTCTTTCTCAACATATTTAAACCACAAACCCACAGATATGTTTTATATGTCTGCATAGTTCAAAAAAGAATATTCCATTTTCGAATTTTCCCTTTTGTAAAATTATTATTTTGTTTAAATTTTTACCTTTTTAAAAACTAATCTAATATTTAATTCAGTATTTCTACTAAAAGTGATCTGCTCCACTCTTAACTACTACTGTATGATGATTAAGTAAGAGTTATTTTTTGTTGTTTTTTTCTGCAAATTTTTCTTCTTTCACAACATTGACGTAAAATTTAGACGAGGAAGCTGATTTTTTTTCTTATTTTTTGACTGACAGTCATGCATTTGTTTTGTTTGAAATTTTATTTATTTTCTTTCTATTTCGGTAACTGGTAAATGGTAAATAATATGCGTGAACACCAATATATTATAATGATCATTGAGGAAAAAAATTGGGGGGGGGAGGGAATTAATTTTTCATATAATTAATATATATCTGTGTTTCTTTATGCATGTAGAAAGGAGATGAAATGAAATTTATTTATTTATTTACTTATTTACGATAAAAGAGAGGCAAAACAAGTAATGTTCTATCAGTGAATGATATTTGGCATATATTCGATGGGAAGGAACTTGAATGACGATAAGTGGTCGTCGTTGAAGTTCATCAGGGGATTCACCGTCCGGTCATATGAAGATTGATCAGCAGGCAAGCAGTGTTTGATTGGACCGTGAAACGGTTCCGGGCTCTGTACTGTCTAGGGATTGAACACAAGAGTCGTCAGTCAAAAATTGACTTGGTTATTTTCTTCTTTTGACTTCATCATGCAATCAGGCAATTTCTGTGAAGCGTCGATGTGTCAAAGTAGATGGACATGAAACTACGCCCACGCAATGCTTAACACTGCTCTTATACCGTTCGGCTTGCATGGACGGAAGCGGAGTTGCTGCTAAACGGACGGACGAATTTGCCGAGAGGCTGCCTGCCTGCCTGCTTGGCTACTTGTCTGCCTTTCAATCGATCGATCACTTGTCGTTAATAACATTTTGCCAATTTTGGCAGTTTTCACCATTTTCTTCAACTCTTTATCTGTATATATATATGGAGATATGTATAGATCCATATGCGCCTACATACTTGTGATTAAGATCATACGTAGATAAAGATAAATATTACACTTTCAGCTTTACCATTTGTTACTGTATAATTCAGTATCGTTTGACATATTTTAGTATATTTTTTTGTTTTATGGTTTTTATTTATTACTTTTCCGTTCAGTTCATTTTTTGATGTTGTTTTTGTTTTTTTTTCAAGAAATTTCACGTTAAATAATTTTCTTAAATTGGAAGCAAAGCGCTTTTTGAAAATTCAATTTCTTTGCCAATTGCTTTCTATTTATTATCGGTCCAATTAGTTTCAATTGTAGGCTATAATAAGCGGTCGCCCTTTTTTTTCATCGTATTAGCTTTGATTTAGCTTTGCAATAATGTTTTATTTTTTGCATATTGTTTTTCCTGTCGACTACTTTTGTTTGCATAAATCATTGTCATACGTTGGGATGGTCAATTTTGCAGTGTTTATGGCTTTTTGGTTATGTTTTTTTTTTCATTTCACTTTTAAAATCGTCTAGCCACCAAGCACAGTTTGATGAAAAAACACATCATGTGTGAATTTAAATTTCATCGAAAATTGTCAAATTGTGCTGTACGGAAATTTGAATGTCTGAAATCAAAAAATGACATTCTTCATTCAATTTATTTTCTTTGGACGCGATGTATGATGATTATTCATCATGGTGATGGATTTTTTTTCAAATTTCAAATGTTAGATTATTTTTTTAGCAGAGATTTTTGCATTTTGCTTGCAATGTGACTGCAATCAATGTTTCACTGTCGAATGAAGAAACAGTTTTCACTTTCGGTTGATTTTTTCTGTTCAATCTGTTCTACAACTTTTTGAAATTCTTCACCATTTTCCATTTTGTGAACGTTGTTTGTTTTTAGAATTGGGCTTAACTTGAGATGCGGCTTTATTTTTCTCAAGTGTTCTTCGATTTATCCTATACCATTATTGCTCATGTGCTTACAGTGAAAGTAAACTTTGTAGTTTGCAGAAAAAAAAGAAGAAAAAAGTATAACAACAAACTTATGAGCCCATTAATGATAAGCATAATAATTTCCATAGCGAGCGAAAGAGTGGGTTTATAAAATGGAGAGACACAGACTATTGAGATTGATTCAACACTGGTCAATTGAAAATCTTTCCAAACTTTTGAAGTAGTGCAATGTGTTAATTAATATGACAAGCTGCTGCTGGCTCAACTGCAATCAGATGACAAGCTTACCGTAATGGCGTATGGCTTGCTTGTATGAGGCATGCGTTTAGAGGCCAATTTTGAAACGCATTTATTTATTTTAGTTTTATCGTGGTCAATTATGAATATTTTTTCATTCTTTATTTCGCATTTTTAAAATGTATTAAATGGGCTATTTATTATTCCTTTTTTTCAGATTTGACTGGGAAGAATCCAGTTGATTTGTATTATTTGTGACAGATTCGTTGAAAAAGTGTCTGTTAGTCTGTCTAATGGTATCAATTTTGAAACAACTCCTGGAGACAAATCTTCAAACCGAAGTAAGTGGAATGCTTTTTTTTCTTTTTCCCATTTTACGTCCCAGATGTGGAAAACTTTTGTCCAGACATTGCCGGCCATATTTTTGCATGCCCAGCCGGGCAGTTAGTATTAGTAGTTAGTATGCGTGTTGTTTGTTCATTTTCTCACTTTATAACTCTGAAAATTGAACGTAATGCCTGGTGTTGATTAAGCCGGCGGCTGTATCGATGATCTATCTGTTTCAACATGCTTTCAATTTTCATCATTCAACATCATCTGGCAAACGTAGAGGCTGTTTTTGCACAGAGCTTGATCTTTTTATATTACAGACGGCCAAATGACCAGAAACCACAAACCGTGCCAATTCGTACTTGATTATACTTATTTATTACTCGGAGGTGAATAATTTTATGCAGTTATTCTTTTTCATTTCTCTTTCTCTTTCTCTCTCTCTCTATCTTCTCTAGCTCGGTTGGATTTCCCTCCCCCCCTCCATCCCCTGTTCTTCCGTGGGATTCGGCAATATGCTTTTTCTTTTTTTTTTCTTCTAACGGTAGATGGTGATTTTTTCATCAGCAGTGTGATTAAAATTTTAATCGCCTACACACAGTTGTGTGACTCTTTTTACGAGCGTTGATTTTTGCTCGATTTTTCTTCTGTTTTTATGCTTTGAATCACCACTAATGCATTTCTTTTTCTACCAACTAATGTTGGAGATTAGTTGCAAAATGCAACCGTTAGTTAAATGTTGCTCTTTTTTCTCTTCACCACAAAGAAACTTACTTTTTCGTTGAGAGAAGGGGGATTTTTCCTTGAGTAAAATTTACTTTAAACTCAACTGACAAAAATACCAGGTTCTGTTGAGACGACTGATGGTTGCAAAAAGAAGAAATCACAAATGATTAGTTGAATTTTGGTGGACTGCTTTTTCAGAATTTGTAACATTATTGGCTCGATGGCTCTTGTTCTTCGGATTTATTTTTTTTTATCTTTTCAATTCCACTCGTCGAATTGTGAATATTTCTGAAATATCTGAAAGTGTAATTTTTCGTTTTTTGATATTTTTTTTGTCTACAGTACACACCATCAGTTTCTTCGCTTGCAATTGGCTTTCGTGAACTGTGCTGATGATTGCATTGCTACGCCATTGTTTCAAAAGAGCTTCTCTTTTTCTATTAGCTGAAATTGATGATGATGATCATTTTCAAATTTTCAACGTCAACATCAATAATTCATCGACTGTATTTCAAACTTTTATCTTGTTAAAGTGATTTCTGTCCCTGAACAAAAATGATGCAGCATTTTGATAACTGGAAACTACTGGATTGTTCGAAATCATGAAGATTTGACATGATCACTATTAACAATTCTTTTTCTCTATTTAATGCAAAGCAAACACTCAGACATGGAATGTTACGATTCACACAAGAAAGTCGTGTTCCATTAACTTTTTAAATTCCTCAATTAACATTCTACTGTGAATGCCAGCCAAGTTGCCTCTTTTCCAGTTAGCTGTTTCTCTTGACTTATGTAAACAATTGAGCACAAATAACTGCGTTTCTTAACTATAAAACTGTACGCTTTGGAAAATAGTATGTTTACATCTTACGGCAACTTGCATGATTTTCTAACACCAAGGTATGAAATATAGATATTTTATTTGTTTGTTTGTTTATTTATTTATTTATTTTAAATTCATTTCAAACAGTTATTTATCATTTCAATCAATAGAGGAGCAATAGGGAAAAATATGTTAACATAAAGCTTAGAATGGAAAATATCCCGTTCCATCTATCTGTCGAGTGAATCACTCACTTTTGATTTTTATTACACGCCTATATATATGTATATGGATATTTTATCATTTCTGCAGAAATAATGAGAAATTACATAAGACAGCAAAATAATGGTTCGTAATAATGGAGAGATAATTAGAGTGATGATAGTAAATGATAATTAATAGGAATTGTTAGTTTGACAGTTATAGATTTATGACCGTATAACCGAGTTCAGCTGTTAGCTGAGATGGAGTAATGTTGTTTACAAATTCTGTCGCTGTCATGCAGTGCAAGTAAGATCGGATTCGACTTGCACATTGATGCGGCAATAATGAAAACGACGGGTTCGAGAAAGCTGTCAATTGTGATCATATGGTTTTAGAATTTAAGCTTTCAACTAACTGCACCGTTCTCATGTATATAATATATTCAGTTTCAGCTTTTAGTTTTGTACAATATTAACAACACATCTGTTACTGAAGAGTATTAGTAGTAGTTGAACAGGTTATAGAATTTGACAATAGGGAAATTGTGATTTTGAAAGGTTTGGTTAATTCTGTGATAAGCTAGCTGATCGAAAGCTAGAAAATGTGTTAATGATAATTGCAGGCAGTAAACATGAAAATAGGCAACAGTTGGCGTGTGAGAATAGACAGACAGACACAACAGCTGAGGTTGTAAAATGCATTTTCAGATTTTTTTGAACGATTTCATTTCTTACATAAAAAATGGGGATGCAATCTTATTTCTTCACTTGCATAGAATCTTCTCTGAATGTATTTTTCTGTAAATAATTTTTTTCACATTTTCTGCTGTATGTTTTATGAGAAAACATTCAATTATTATACTAAATAATGATCCAGTAGATAGTATTATTTATTGTTTTTCATATAGTATGTTTTATCATTGGTCATGTTCACTAGCTTAGCTAGCTAGTGAGGTTGCTGTTCATTGTGATCTGTTTTCATTCAAATTCATTATGGTCCATCCAACTGGCTTTTCTTACATGTGTTTTGATTATTATTTGTACAGGCACAATTGACCAGTTCACATCTAGCATATTATTATTATCATTTATTATTTTCTTCACTTCACATAACAGTAGTTTAATAGTGGTATAAGTTGAAGCACGCAACGTAGAAGATGAGTGATTGTTTGTTAAAAAGAAAGTACAACTGACTGACATTTAACTAGTATATTTCTTGTTATAACTGCATCATTGAAACTGTACAAGTGCGCTTGTTTGTTGATTTATTATTGCAATTGTTATAATTTCGTTAATAGTGGGAAAACGTTACTACTATGCAAATGTAGCATTTGATTTAATGTATGAACATAATAATAATAATAATTGTTAACAACAAATTGATTTGATTGTAATATTGAAAAATGAAAGAATGAATATACAATTCATGAAGGAGAACTTGATCAAAATATATACTATTATTGCAATTGTGTATATTTACTTTAAATACTAATTATTCATTGTCATTCAATTGTACTGTTGCATCTTGCAGTACTAGTTGTTGTAATTTCAATTTACATTAATAACTAATTTCCACAACGTGATGTTTGCTTATTGTTTTGTGTTGTATTTAAGCTTAGTTTGTAATAATAACTGTTATATAAATATTTTTGTTAATATGATAAAAACTCTTAGTGTTATATATATATATATAATTTTAATAATAATTTTATGCAAATATAATGTTGCTGTTGTTGTATATCTTTTATGTATGATTACTGGGAACCACACCTTATTAATAATATTTTATGCAGTGCTTTTGGATGAATGTTTGTGCTTAGTGCTGACTAGTATTTTTTTTTATAAATTTACTCTAGAAAATAGTGAAGAAAACTTTTTTAAATGTGACGTACGAAAGCATTTTCATACTTGTGTATCCTTCCTGTTGACATTATTCAAGTGTATCAGTATTTTTTTTTGATTTCAAATTGTATTGTACTTTTCTATTGAAAATTAATACTTAATTTTGTGCTAATAAGAAGATTTTTTTATTGTTGTTCTGTAGAATAATCACATTTATGTATATTGTATTTAACACATACTACTCTAACATTAAAATATTTATAATAATTTATAAATATTTACAACATTAATTTAAATAACTTGAATAAATTATTAGATTTTTTTTATTATTGATCATGATGACGATGAGCATTAGAAAGTGAAATTAAATTAGTAATGTTTCATTTTTTCATTTATCATCATCATTTATATATTAAAAGAGAATTTTGTTATTATTGATTTCATGTGAAACATTTTAATTGTGAAGAAAATTTTTTTAATATTTTGAAAAATTGCTAAAAATTGATTTTTTAGATAAGTAAATAAAAATACTTCATCATATTGAACATGGAGTTTTTTTATTTAAATTATAATAAGTATATACTTTGAAGGTCCATTTTATTTTATTTTATTTCATGTAAAAGATGATAGTAGTGTAATAAGTCACGAATTATTTATTATTCGAATTAGTAGAAAAAATAGTAAATGTTGATTGTAGTGGAATAAGAAATTCTGAGAAGCGATGATGAAGAAGGAGGAAGAGGAGGAGGCGGTGGAGGAGGAGGAGTTATACAAGATGATGGTGAAAAAGAAAGTTGTGCAGGTGCTTATACAATGTCGGTTGTTTTTCTAGTTTTCATTGATCGATTAGCTTTTTCTGTCATCCAGTCAATGTAACTAGCTAACTAGCCATCTAGCTAGCTAGCTAACTACTAGCTACTGGCTGGCTGCTAGCCAGCAAGCTGCTAACTAGCTTGCTGGTTTTGCTGTTGGCTATCAGTTTGCTTAATGTCTTTCGGTTAACAGACTTAATTTTACAGAGCATGTACAATTTTATCAGTATTTAATAGGGATAAAGATTGTAGTTTCTGGTGTGTTTTACCTGCTGCTGTCGTTTGGTTTATTGCAAAGTTGATCGGTCGGTCGGTCGGTCGGTTGTTAGCTTATTCTTGTGTTATTTATTGATCAAAGTTTGCTATTTAACGCTATGCATAGCTTCCTGCATAGCTTCCGCAGGGAAAGGGAAATGCTGTAGTAATATTTAGATGATTTTATATCGTCTGACCATTGACTGACTGACTGTTTTGCTTAACTCTTCGTCGTCTGCATAATCGACCGCGAACTGTGTGGATAAATTGAAGTCGATTGAAAAATGCTGCTTTATTTGAACAACAACAATCATCATCAATATGCATACATTTACTAATTTTAATTTTACTTTCTGTTTATTTACTTATTTCATCTAATATTAACTTTTGTTCTGTTGTTGTTGTTGTTGTTTTGCTGATGCTTCAGCTTGGGTTTGTGAAATGAATGCTGACAATCTTTATTAATAGCTTAG
>NW_003526941.1:9173343-9181283 GCF_000181795.1 Trichinella spiralis | reverse complement strand
TATTGATAAGATAATTCACTGTGATGGAACGGAAACGGTTTCTGTTTATTTCCAGGTGAAGCGTTGTATATATGTATATATTTGTGTGTGTAATTGAAAATTTGGTGATGATAGTTTAGAAGAATAATGAACATAATTAAGCTGATAATATTCCAAGTGTTAAGATTTACAGTTTTTGCCTGATTCAACAGTAGTTTGTATCTTTTTACATTGTAATTGTTGTAAATTTTGTAGAAAATGCAAAATTATTCTTCTTGTATTAATTATATTCTTTTCTAATATTATTATTAATAATTGTTGTGTGAAATTGTGTATGTGTGTGTATATGCATTGGATAAAGTACCGAAGTGGGAGTGAATGAAACCAACTGGAGACTGGAAGTTATTGATCTTTTTATTCGCCTGTCCTCTCTCGGTACCGACCGACAGATAACAACGACTGGCTGCATGCAATATTTTTCACAGAGCCCTTTTCAATTAGTCTTTCCTCACATTTGTTCGATTTGGTCGCAACATAGCGACCACCAAGCAATTTCCATTGCTTCACTTTTGTCGTTGTATATAAGCTTGTAAAAGAAAAATATGAAGAAGCATATTTAAAAATGGTTCGTCAAAAGTGAACACACAGTTCCTGGTGGTCGATTCCAACAGAGAACACGTTCATTTGAACATTTGCATGTTTGGAAAGTGAATTCCACTGAATTACGGTCATAAATGAAAATTGAATATTCGAATAATAAATATTCTTGTTATTTTCTTTTATATTTTACAAAATTTTCATATTAGTTGGCATGTTTTGTGTCAGTATGAGGCGTTTTGAAATTATCGACTGGCCATGAATGAATGATTGAACCATGACTTGTCGAGTAAGAAAGTTCGATTCATTTTATAAATCGTTCAGTATTTGAACTAACAGCTATGCGCACCACCCATTTCCTTGCGTTTGGCGTGAACGTTTCGATTGTGTTCTGTATTTCTTCCATTTAGTCATCGATCACTCATGCTTATCAAGCGTGAAACCGGCCTCCGGCCGGCGCTTGTAACGTTTGCAGCTTTTGTTGCTTTCTATGCAAAAGCTTACTTGTATGTAGTATGTAAAAGGTTGCTTTGGCCAGAGAGTGACATCGTCATTTGTCATTTTTCTTCGCCAGTGTGCTTTATTCACTTGGACACATTTCCTTGATGGCGAAATGTGCTCGATATATTTTATTTCACTGCCAAATGGTGCAGTTGGGTTTTTGTTGAACTTTTTTTTCCCATCATCTTCACAGCTTCCTCTTTTTCAACCAGTTAGCCAGATGATTGATGATTTGCAGAAATGGAATGAGAGACAACAGAAAGAGGGAGATTGAGACGACACAATGAAAAAGCACACTTTCAAGCAATTTAAAAACTTGCATTTCTATCGAATACTGTAAGCTTAGATGATGAACGCCGAAACACCGGCGCGGCTGTTCGCCATCATCCTCATGCACACTGATGCCAGTGGGCATTTTCGACTCGCTTCGATTCACTCGCGCTTACTACACAAAGCACCGTCGAGCTTTGTGTACGGCCTTCTGGTAGCAGTAGTGCACAGTTGTTTGCTGCGCTCACTGACCTCTGTTAATATTTTACTATTCCTAATAATTGTCTTTGGAACTTTCCACTTTGTTCAATTTTTATTTTTATACTCTCTTGTACAATATTACTCTGCGGCATTTTAAAAATATAATAATTTGTTTTTTAGTTGACGCGTTTATTTTTCCAATTTTTCCATTTGTTGCTGTTCCTTTTTTTAAATATGTTATTTTGCTTTGTTATAATTATTATAGTGGAAATTATTGTTTTGTATGAAATTAATTTCAATTTTCAGATGGCTTTTTCTGGGGAAGAAAATGCACCAGAGTCGACCGGTGGTGAACTTTGCAATGGTTCTTCTTCATCTGAAATTCACAGCTCCAATAATAATAATAATGATAATCAAACGTCGGATAAAGCTAACACATCAGTAACGGTGACAGCAGCGGAAGCACAACAACAACAACAACAGTCGCAAGAAATGAGCAGCGATTGTTTTTTGATGAATAATCTGGGGCTGAAAAAGGAACAAGCACTCTGCAACGGCAGCACGTTGGATTTGAAATGCAACATTAGCATGGATGTTGCTGCTGCTGCTGATGATGATGACGACTCCCCTTCTCAGGTCGACAATGCCAGCAGCAACGTCGTTCAGCAGCAGCAGCAGCAGCAACTAGCTCAGCTGAACAAGGTAAAAACTGCTGATGCTCAGTGCAACGGTTTGGTGGCAAATGTCCAACTGCCTGCCAAACGATCCGCGAGAACAGCTGCCAAGAATCGAAGTTTGCTTGATTCATTGTTGACAATTAAAAAAATTAAAGTCGAAGAAGCGGCCGCTTCAGTTATTGCCAAACAACAGAACAACAACAGCATTTCGAAAACTGCTGCTGCTGCTGCTAATAGTAATAAAGTTGATCCTCAAGCAGAGTCGGTGGTGAACAATAACAGCGGCGGGGGCTTGTTCGAATCGCCTTTGCTTCCAAATGGCAACGCTGAAACGTCGGTTCCGATGAATCCCCGGTCGGGTGGTGGTGAGTTGTTCAAAAAATTTAAACACATATTATATTAATTAATGTTGTATATTTTTTTGCTTGTTGTGGCTTTGCAATGTGAAACTTTTCATTATAGCCGGCACTGGTGGTGGTGGTGGTGGTGGTAAATTGCACGGCAACGTTTACCAAGCTGAGAAGTCGTTCATTTGTGAAATTTGCGGCAAAGCGTTCCGCTTTCGAAGCAACTTGGCCGAACATCGGTCCGTGCACACGTCGTTGAAGCCTTACGTTTGTCGCTTTTGCGGCAAATCGAGCCGCTTGAAAGGCAACTTGACCAAGCACATTTTGAAACATCACAAACGTGAACAGAACGAATTCATCGGAAAAGACGACATCATCATCAAGAAAGGTAAGAAGAGTGTCAAAGATCCGGCGGCTGTGGATTTTTTGGAAAAATCGATGATCATTTTGACCAGCGAGCAGGCGGCTCTGACCACTGCCGCCGGTCAGCAGCAGCAGCAACAACAACAGTCGACGCAGGTGGCCACTGCGTGCCAGTCGAATTCAGCCGGTGGTGGCGTCCCAGCCGCCACCACAGTAATGGATGAGTGCCTGAAGGCGGAAAAATATTTCGCTCCGATACAAGAAGCGCGTCGTTCGTCGCCAATGTTGTTCAACAGTGCGTCGTTGTTTTCCAATGATTTGGTGAACGACCACGACCACCATCAGGGTCATCCGGTATCCGGAACCGGCGGACCAGGAGGGGCGGCGGCAGCGGCAGCAACAGCCGCGGCAGCGGCGGCGGCAATTGGAGTTGGAGGAATTGGCGCCGTCATCGAAGCGGCGAAGGAATTGTTGCCGACCGCACGAAATCGTCGAATCATTATGCCCGGCACTGAACCGACAGCCAAGAAAACGCCAACGCCCAGACAGTCGCTGTTCGGCAGTGCTGCCTGTTTGGATGCGGTGGGCTCGACGTTGGCATCGTACGGCAACGCTTTTCCTTACAGTATGCTTTTCGAACAGCGCGATTCGTCGTCGTCGTCGTCGTCGCCGTCTCCAGCCACTACCACTCTGGAGGAGAGCCTTGCCAATATGGGTGTTGCGATTGCCAACCGACAGCGCATGATGGCCACACCCGCCGCGGTGCCGAAAACGTTTCCCGTTAGTGCGGTGAACAGCACTCGTTGTCAAATTTGTCAGAAGCATTTTCGCAAATCTGCCAATTTGGCTTTGCATCTGATGGTCAAGCACCACTTCCCGCCACCGAAGGAGACAATGCTGGAGACGGTGTCGCCGCCGTCTTCGTCCTCCGGTACTGGCGTTGTGAAGCTGAACGATCTGCTGCTGTTCGCCGCCAGCGACCACCACCGAGATCAGGAGGTGAACAAGCGGCAGTCGCCGTTGTCTGTCGCCGCCTGTGGCGCCCAGCGAACCGAATCGCCCCGCCTGTTCAAAGATGCCTACTCCAACACGCCCTCGTCGACTACGGCCAGTGGTCATCCGTCGTCGTCGTCGGCTGCCACATTGGCGTCGGAGAAGCTGCGCGAAACTGTGGCCGCGGCCACGGCCGCTGCGGGCGGTTCTGCTTCGGCTTTGTCGGGCGATTTGAAAGAGGTGAAAACCGCCCTGGCCCAGATCAAGCAGGCGACCGGTGATTCGGCCAAAGTTGGGGCGTTGTTCAAAAATTTGGAAACCCGCATCGCCCACCTCGAACGTCAAATGGAAACTTCAGCCAACACCCTGTTCGCCGTTTTCCACATGCAGTCGGAAATGCACAACGCTTTCAATGCTTTCAAATGGGATATGGTCGAACAGTTGAAGAACTTGCCCAGAGCCGACTTGGCACGCCAGTCGCGTGGACGATGCACGCCAAAAACTACAACAGCAACCACTACTACTACTGCTAATAATAATAATAATTTGTCATCATCTTAACTGTTTGTTCTTCAACGTTCAACTACTTCTTCCTCTTTTAATTAATTTTGTTTTTAAAAAAATGATATTTTATTTCTTTTTATATTTTATTTTTTGTTTTTTTTTTCACATTTTTATTCATTTATTTCTTTTTTTCTCACTTTTTCTCTCTCCCCCTTTTCATCCTCTCCCTCTCTCCCTTTTATCATCATCATCTTCTTCTCTTATACACTTTTTTTTGCACATTTGATTTCAATATTTTACATTTCAGTTTACAATTACATTTTCAAATGTTTTTTATCTCCATTTTTGCATCTCATATTTGAGCCTGAAGAAAGAAAAAAACGAATGATGATCATTCGTTCATTTTATTCAGTTCAGTTCAATTGTTTTCTACCTCCGGCCGGTTGCCTTTTTTTCATAATAATATCATCCAAAAATTATTCACATTTTCTTCTTCTTCTTCTCCTTTTTTTTTCTTTTCAGAAAAATCTCTGCTTCTTCTTCCCAAATTTTTTTCCGTGTGCTGCTTGCCGCGTGTGTTTTATTTCTATTTTCTAGATTTTTATTCCATTTTTTTCTACTTATTTTTTCTTCTTCTTCCTCATTTATTCATAATTAATTGCAGCCTGTTTGTTATGTGATACCAGAAAAGAAAAAGCACGCGTTTTTCAATTTGTGCTACCGTGTTGTATGTCTGTCGTCTTATTTCACCGCTTTTTTCTTCTACTCAGATGCGAAAGAAAATGCTGGCTCCATTGATCATGATGATCATATAGTTCCTTGTTTACGATACGGAGCTTCAACTCGACTCTGCATATGATGATGATCATCAACAAACTTATTGCTTTATTTACTTACTATTACTATACTTGTATTCGTTGCCTGTACCGACCGACTATTGGCGATGGATGATGTTCTTGTTGAACTGTTCACGTCCAATGTCAGTCCATTCAGCTTTCAAACCGGTAGCCAAAAATTATTACTATTATGAATAAGATTGACCATTTCTTATATACACAGTGTGCTGAACTAGTTAGATTGTTAGCAAGCATATTCTACTTCACGTTGCCATCCATTCATCCATCCATCTATCCATCCATTCATCCATCCATCGCGTGCTTTTCATTTTACCTTCGTTTGATCCAGCCTTTTTTCCCGCTCTTTTGTTTTTGTTTTCTTTTGCACTTTTTTGTGTTTTGGTGCTCATATTTAAATTTAAGTTTGTTTCAGAATATCTGTAGTTAATCATTTGCGTGAATAAAACTACGTCTTAGCGGAAAACGAATGCCATTATTTATTATTATTCATTTTTTCTGTGCCATGCAAATCAGAAAAAGAAGACTATTTTACAATCAATTATTACACCAATTCATATTTTCTCTTTTTCATGATTTCTCTATTTTAAAACATGGAGAAAACTGATATCAACCGGCAGTCCAAGCTGGCAAAGGTCAGAAGAACCGTCGAAAGCCCCAAACGGAAAAGTTATGCTTTCAACAATTGACGACGTAACATTTATTTTCAACCTTCAACATGCCATCCAAAGAACGTGCACATAAGAATGCAATGTATGCCTGTGAATAATTTTATTCCAAAGAATATTTGATTTTTCATCACGATGACTTTCTAGCAATCGTCATTCGACTACCAGTTTGAACAGACTTGAAAAATCTAGAAATAAATATATATTTGAAGTGCAAATTGAAATCACCTACCTACTACTTGCTACTACTACCTATAAGCATGATTCATTATTATTTTACCATATTCAATGATATATTATGATGATTTTGAAATATAGATAAATTCTCCAGACGGAATTGTAAGAATAGAATAATTGCTACAAATTTATCATATAGGAAGGATTTCCTAATACAGTATGATTTGCTAACTTGCTTATTTTTTTATTGTATCGTCGTTATCGCAACAGTTGTGAGATTCGAATGCAAATTTTTATACGACTACTATTTGTTTGCTTTTCTGTAATAATGGAAAAAAGTAGCAAAAGCAAAACGACCAACTAACTATATGGGAAAAGTTTTCAGTAAGTTGATTTTTTCAGTTGTTTTACAGTTGATTAGAAATATAGCATGAATAGGTATTGAATCGGTAATTTACTAAGAAGACTGAATAATAAATTGTGTTTGTGTAATTTTTCAAAAGTATTTACACAATGTAAGTTAACGAGCAATTTGTAAATAATAATTACTATAAGATGTTGAATGGCCACCAAAGCAGTCTATACATATATATAACAAATGAAATACATAAATGTATGATATTATACATTGACTAGGTGTTTGAAATAAGCTTTGCTATAAGTTCTACTCAATTCAGTTCAGTTCAGTTCAGTTCAGTTCAGTTCAGTTCAGTTCAGTTGTAGTGCATTTAAGTTAGATCTAATAACACTACGTGAGCGTTGTTTTTCAATTATGCAAATCAAGTTTCATTTCAACGCCTGTGTTCTCATCAGTAACAGAAAGCTTTGTGTTTGCATGGCTGACGTGACAAGCTGTAGCGCTGAGATTACGGTCACATAGTGAACACTTAGGTGACATTTGAAGTAATTGTAGATTAACAGTTTGTGGCGTTGGAACAATTTGCGCCTTCTACACAGAATACACGGATGCGTTTCTTTTTGTTTAGATTATTTTCAGTTTTTCGAAATGAATGATTCATCATAATGTTCAACAACAGAGAAAAAGGTGGCCTAAACGTTAAGAACGCACCTATTTTGGTGAATCGCATTTTGCATGAGTTACTTGTAATTTCTACTAGACATTATCATCTTGTGGAGTGAAACACAGAATTCAAAGCATGGATGGAAAAATAAGCAGCTATAGTATGGTAAAAAGAAAAATTATTTTAAAATTAAGTTAAAGTATATTGTAGTTATGCTTGTGTTTTAAGTAAATGTTATGTTTTGCCATTCTTCTGTTTTAGGCATTCATTATTCTTCTTTTCAAAGTGGTTGATCAAATTCTGATTGAAATGTTCACTAGACAATCAGTTCCTTTAAATTAATGAATGAATTTTGCTGAATATTGCGACATATTATTATCGTGCCAGTGCAGCCCTATTTACGTAAGACACTATTCTATACTTCTTTAATTTACTCCATAATATTATTTGTGATAGATAGTGGCTTTGATCTGTAACGTATAGAGGATTTTGTTGTTGTTCAGCAATTATTATAATCTTTGGTGTTGGCTCATTACATTATTATACGTTTTCAAGGCATACATGCATTTCTAGGTCAAAAGAGTAACTTTATGCAAATATGATGGTAAGCACTGCCGTTGGCATACTATTACGTGCACTTTGTGCTATTCAAATTCCGTAGCAATGTCCTTTATATAAATTTCTGTTAATTGAGAGACTGCATATAGTATAATGTTCGCTGCTGAGGCGGTCTGTTTACTACTGCATTGCGTATATGTCATTCGATGCTCACTGCAGCAATTACGTT
>NW_003526941.1:9146505-9147625 GCF_000181795.1 Trichinella spiralis | reverse complement strand
GGCATTCTGCCAGGCTATTCTAATTAATCAAATTCAATAGTTACTGATGAACGATACTATTGTGATAAGCAAAGGCACACTGGGACGGCTAGGAAACGCCTTTACGTCTATGCGAACACGGGCTGCAAACGGTAGAAGCTTCATGGGATGACGTAATCCACAGCTATTATAAACAAAAGCTAATCACTAATTTTTTGTCATATCACATTGGAAACGCACTGACAGCAACAAGCACCAATACGTTGTCAGGATTTGTACGAACGCTGCTCGACTGACGACGAAATCTGCTACAATTACAATCCATTCCTTCTTACTGTTGTGATAAGTGAAGCCACACTAGAACAACTGGGAAACGTCACTGGACCAAACACTGTACGATCCAACTGCAATCAGGAGCAAATTCATTACTTACGGATGTTTGTGATGCCAAATATAGAACGAAATGATGTGAACATGACTTATCACGTTGCCCAGAGCAAAAGAAACACCATAAAAACTCAGCTGATGACGTAATCTGTAATTACAGAAGTCACCTAATTCTACGTATATCTAATACGCCTATCGTCTTGCTATCATATTCAACACGTACTGCTTTTTGTCATACGTTTTTTGAACGCTAGGTCAGCAACTCCAACAACCACCGTTCAACAGCTTTTACCTGTCTTTACTGATAATAGATTGCATCTGGGCATTTTCAAAACGGAGCAAGGCAAATGTAATTTTCAATTCTAAAAAGAATTGAATCAACCGCACCTAATCCATTATATCATATACATGATAATTTAACATTAGTGCTGCAGTTGGAAAAAAAGCAATGTGGCGCTAATGGCATTGCCACCATCAACCTAAATTTAACAGAAAAACTCAAGTAAAAAGCAAGGCATATTCATCATGATGCATAGTTACCATATTCAGTTAGTTTTCAGAATTTGGTTGTTCCATATTCATTGATATGAATATAAAATAATGTAAATTCTAAAAGTGAATTATATTAATGCAGTCATCTATAAATAAAAAACAGAAATAGATACTTCTTCGTCTTCAGCATCTGATGTATCTAAAACTTAGTAATAATAACACTAGAAAGACACCCGCCAGTTTCCATTCACCATATAAGTAT
>NW_003526941.1:9048036-9143680 GCF_000181795.1 Trichinella spiralis | reverse complement strand
CTACAATTACTTCAATGTCACCTAAGTGTTCACTATGAGACCGGGATCTCAGCGCTACAGCTTGTCACGTCAGCCATGCAAACACAAAGCTTTCTGTTACTGATGAGAACACAGGCGTTGAAATGAAACTTGATTTGCATAATTGAAAAACAACGCTCACGTAGTGTTATTAGATCTAACTTAAATGCACTACAACTGAACTGAACTGAACTGAACTGAACTGAACTGAACTGAACTGAACTGAACTGAACTGAACTGAACTGAATTGAGTAGAACTTATAGCAAAGCTTATTTCAAACACCTAGTCAATGTATAATATCATACATTTATGTATTTCATTTGTTATATATATGTGTAGACTGCTTTGGTGGCCATTCAACATCTTATAGTAATTATTATTTACAAATTGCTCGTTAACTTACATTGTGTAAATACTTTTGAAAAATTACACAAACACAATTTATTATTCAGTCTTCTTAGTAAATTACCGATTCAATACCTATTCATGCTATATTTCTAATCAACTGTAAAACAACTGAAAAAATCAACTTACTGAAAACTTTTCCCATATAGTTAGTTGGTCGTTTTGCTTTTGCTACTTTTTTCCATTATTACAGAAAAGCAAACAAATAGTAGTCGTATAAAAATTTGCATTCGAATCTCACAACTGTTGCGATAACGACGATACAATAAAAAAATAAGCAAGTTAGCAAATCATACTGTATTAGGAAATTTTTCCTATATGATAAATTTGTAGCAATTATTCTATTCTTACAATTCCGTCTGGAGAATTCATCTATATTTCAAAATCATCATAATATATCATTGAATATGGTAAAATAATAATGAATCATGCTTATAGGTAGTAGTAGTAAGTAGTAGGTAGGTGATTTCAATTTGCACTTCATATATATATTTATTTCTAGATTTTTCAAGTCTGTTCAAACTTGTAGTCGAATGATGATTGCTAAAAAGTCATCGTGATGAAAAATCAAATATTCTTTGGAATAAAATTATTCACAGGCATACATTGCATTCTTATGTGCACGTTCTTTGGATGGCATGTTGAAGGTTGAAAATAAATGTTACGTCAATTGTTGAATGCATTACTTTTCCGTTTGGTGCTTTCGGCGTTTTCAACGGCATCACGTGTATACTTACTTGAATGTCCAATTTTGACTATCTAGTGTTTGCTTAAATTTCGAAGATTGGCAGAATTCAGTCGAACATTTTTTTCATTTCGACAATGGAAAAGTGCTTTATCAAAATAGGCCACTTATTGGAATGGAACAGCGTCAAATGAAGAATAGTTTCAAAATTTGAATTTCCTAATAAATGTTGACCGTATTCTTTATGAGCAGTGTCAAAATCCATACATACCTTATCATGGCTTGTTTTTTTTGTAGTTATCAGTGATGAGTTGTCGGTTGGTTCGTTTTTATTATATTATATATGCATATATAAAGCACGCCGAGTTAAATCATAAACGAATGCGTAATAGCGCTTTAACGAACACTGTTATCAGTATTGTATGAATGCATCATTGTTACAAAATAAAATAATACAACAATTAC
The DNA here is from genome assembly GCF_000181795.1 of Trichinella spiralis. NCBI lineage: Eukaryota > Metazoa > Nematoda > Enoplea > Trichinellida > Trichinellidae > Trichinella > Trichinella spiralis. Next base: position 9,142,106 of record NW_003526941.1, on the reverse strand, counting down.
ACGGACTATCTTTACAGGTGCTTGTCAGGATAAATAATGCTGATTTTAATGATTTTCCTCAGCGTTTGCACGATGAATGATCTGTTCCAAGAACAGAATGACGTGTAGATGAATAAAAAAAGTACATTTTGACACACCCACACACACAGACATGCTTGATAACAATACACTTTTACTTTGGTTTCGGTTTAAAGCTTCAACAATATTTAATTCGAATAAATAAATTGTCGATTTCAAATGAATCATTTCAAAATCGACTACTGTTCGACGAAACAATTATGCACTGGATTTAGGGACGGATGGATGGATTTGCCAAATGGCGTCGTTGATCAAAAAATAAAACAAAGTACTTTTCTATACCAATGAAGCAAGCATTGATCAACTACATAAATGATCGTCAAAAAGAAAAAGAAAAGACAAAAAAAGACTTTCAAACACGACAGATGGGTAAAAGAGAAAAAGTGAAACTGATTATTATTATTATTATTATTATTATTACTATTAAAATACAAAGATGCTTTCACAGTTGTTCACGTGAAAAGGGTGCACTATTGTGAAACCACAAATTAGTGATCCATTTTTGCACAGAGCAACAATAATTATTATAACCTTTGGCAACTGAAATTCCCCGTATCAATGTTTTCTTCATCTCGTTAAAGCAATACAATGAGCAAGCAAGCAAGCAAACAAGCAAGCAAGCTGAACAAAAATCTCGCTCGAAGAGAAAAAAAATGGATTTTACTACTCACTATCAACAGCTGATTATATTATTGTCAGCGACTGCTTTGCCGGTGAAAGCGAAAGAAGGCGGCAGTTCAGGCAACGGAGATGGCGCTTCAGACGGCACTGCGGCTGGTGGCAATGTTGACGCTTGGGTGTGACTGCGGCGATTCCACGGCCAGTGGATACTGGGCAGTTTGGTCGAAAGCCGGCAAACAATTGAACACATTGGCAAAAAGAGAAAAGTGGCGTATCCCCAACTGATCGACGCCAACAACAACATGAACACGCCCACCTGATAATACGCGTATACGGAAGAAAATGTCATGCACAAGCCACCGACAGCGGTGGTCAGCATCGACATGAACACGGGACTTCCAACTTTGCAAAAAATCTCTTCCACTGGTTTCCGGCTTCCGGTTCGCCGGACCAACAAATACGTGGCAGCATAGTGAAGCGTGTAATCAAACGAAAGCCCGGTAGCTAGTGTCAAAGTTGTCGACTCTATCACATTCAATTGCCATTCCAAAAGCACCAAACAAACACTAAGCGTCAGTATAACGGCAACAATTGTCATCATTGCCATAGTGATCACCAACACGTTGCGAGTTGTCAGCAACAATACCACAACTGTGATAGCAATGGCAATTGGTAGTGACACCCTAATGCATATTTAAAAAAATTAAATACATATATGTACATATATATTTTTTGTATATCTTAAAGAATATATATTAGTGGTGGAAGAGCTGAACAATCACAATTTCACCAACCAAACCACCAGTAGACACAGACAGATGGGCATGTTAAGAACCAATAACAAAACCATTTCAAAATAAATATTAAAAATTAAAATAAGCTAATTAATGAAAAAAGTTTAAATAAAAATATTTTTGATATTATATTATAAATAATAATGTAATAAACTTGGTATATGACATACTTGGAGATAGTGGTGAGGGCTAACTGTAGATCGAAGATTTTCAAGTTCTCACTGACAAACCAAGCACCTTTCAATTCTTCGGGAGCAGTTTCGAGTTCTTTCTCCATCCAAGAACCAATCTCATCATAAAATTGTCGCATTTCATTGAACGCGTACGAAAAATTGTACGTAGAAATGTAAGTAACAATAACCACGGCCAGTCGATTAGTGCGACGGTCGAACAGTGGACCCATAAGCAAACCTGAATCGGGTTGCTCCAAAAATGGTCTATATTCGATCATTGTTTTCCTGAGGCATCTTTCGAATTGACTAGCGTTGAAACTGTCCACATAATCTCCACAGCACCTATCGCTACCGCAGTTTTCCTCTTGGAGTGAAGAAATGAAGCTGGGCAAAAAGCAAGATGCGGTAGACGACAGTCTCAAGGCATTCGTAAACGGTTGCGCGGCAATGCGAGAACAGAACTGCATCATCCATTTGACGGACACATTATTTCCCAACGTGAATGGTAAAATTTCCAACTGCCCATAGTCGGTCGGTTCGAACTGCTTCGGTGAACTTTCTTCACGCAAGCCCCAGACAACGGACATAATCATCGGCAGATCGGCTGCTTTTTCGGTAAATGCAAAACGCTTTTTCTGCTCAAATGGCCAACGTTCGGTGGGATGTGACATTTTGAAAAATTGAAAATGATCAATATGCGGAAGCTGCAAGCTCGGGCCGACGAAAAAAGCAAGCGCAGCCGCCAGACCAACGCCACCGACGATCAACATGAGCATCGTGTCGAATTCGGATATGAACTTCACGAGCAACCTGCTCGGCGACGCGAGCTTGTTACCGTGTTCACGCATTGTATTCACGGTAAACAGTCGACTGGCTATATTCAGCTTGCAACCAGAATCTCGTTTGCAGTTGTACCTTCTGAGCAAAACTATCACTGCTGGAAGCCACAAAATTGTGAACATATAATTGCAGAGAATCGCTATGCCGGCAAACAGGCCGAAGCAACGAAGGACCACAATTGGACTAAGCAAATTTGAAAAAAACGCCGCAGCAGTGGTAGCACTTGTCACAAACATTGCAGTAGAAGCATGCGAGAGCGTGTTTCTTATCACATCTTCAGAACTATTTTCACCGTCTTCTTTTTCAGCCTACAAATCAACAAACAAATTCATTTGAGCAAACAATTACATTTGTCACGGCTAGTCATTATTATTATTATTATTATTATTAGCATACCATTTTCCAAGCTTGATGCAGTATGAACGCGTCGTCGGCTCCGATGCCGATCACCATGATCAAAGTGAGCAGATTGATAAAAGGAAAAAAACGAACGTTAAAAACAATTGTATATAAAAAGTTTGCAACACCGAGTGACATGATAATACACAAAAAGCAGGCTGCAGTGTACATGACAGATCTGGTAAAGCAGAAAATTATGAGCAAGATGATAATAACGGCGAGTACGTTGTAAATGAGATCACGGAACAGAGACATTTTAAACATGGCCTCTTCGATTCCCAGCCGTATGGCCACCATTGTAGCCTCGTTGCTTAGAGATTCAACTTCGAATAAAATGCTATTGTACAAGCCAATAGGATCGTCGTGAAATTGCAAAGCCCGTCGTGACACTGACAATATCATGAGCGTCTCGAACGACTGATTCGCATTAAATACCACTGATTCGTCGATCAAATTCGACAGACTGTCATTTTTCATTTTCAAAGTTGCTGTTCCATTCGACTGTGCACTTGGAAACAAATCCTTTGGTACAAGCACATTGTAGAGCATGTGCAATTCGAAACGCTTGCAATTCTCCGGAATGGATTCGCACGTTTTCTCGGAACCTCTTGCAGAAGATTTTAAACAGCGCGCAATAACACGTCTGTATGGAATACATTTTTCAATCAGTTCTACCAAAACAGGCTGATCAGCAGGCTCTAGATCGGCACAATTTTCCTTGTATACGAGCTGTGCTGCGATACTGGCCAAATGCCAAGGTTGGCACAGCGGACCACCACTGCTGCGCTCTCCGGCAGAGCTTAAATGCAAGCCGTGCCTCAGCGGAGTATCGTACAATCGATGCTCAAATTTGCACAAAGTAGACAATGACTTGTAAGAAAATGGATTCTCCACGTGGAAAACAACCATACTATTCATAGAGGCTAAAAAAATGCACCACTGCTGATAAATGCAAATAATTACGAATGTACAAATCCTCTATCATTTTGGTGGCGTTTTTTAATGCTAAACTGTTAAACACTTATGGGTAACTATAACTATTTTAAATGACGAAACAACTTTTGGCTATTTTATAATCAAATGATATATGATGTATGGATTAGATGAAATAAATGCTGAAAACCAAAAAAACCAACTAAACTTACAAGGTGAATAACTGCAAAACATAGTGATGTTCATGTCACCATTTTGATTAAATTTATCCTGCTTTGGTCGTTTTCTTCTTTGCACAACAACTGAATCACTGGAGCTGTGTCTTTTCTTCAGTGTTATCCGTCTGTTAAATTGGCATAAAAATTAAATCAAATCAACCGTGGAATAAATACTTTTACTCTTTCACGTCTAAGCTATCTGGAAAACGTGAAAAAATTCCCGCATTTTCAACTTCCTGCCTCAATTTTTCCCAAGTGTCCAATCGCCTGCTAATCGGAGTTCCGCGGGTAGCAAATCCCTAAAATTCAGTAAAAAATTTCCAACACACCAATGAATGCAACTGTAAAACTTTCGGCTGAATGCAGAAGACAATAAACGAAACACTTACTATGGTAGGATCGGAAAAGTCGGGCAGTGGTGCCATGACAAGCGGTAAAACGGCAAGTACGCAGCTGATCATGCATGTTATCAACACGAACAATACAGGATGGCGGTGAATCAGTCTCGAATAGCTGAAACACGGGCACTTGTTGACATCTGCAAATGCATCCCACGTTGTATGAAAACCCGTTAACATGATCAAGCAACTATGCAGTGTGCTATACATGACAGCAGATAACTTTAATTTAACAGATAACTTTGAAAAAACAATGAACTAACACTAATGATACTGAAACTATTAAACTGAGCTTGCTCTTCAGTTTAAAAGTCAAATATAATAACCCACTTTAAAGGACACTTTAAAATTTATGCTTAAACAAAACCTAATCTAATCAAATCTGCTGACAACTTTACAATTAATTCTCAGCTTTACAGAACAGATAAATAAACTGTATTCGATACAAACTGACAGGTAGTATAAACAAATGATGAAAGTTCTCTAGATAACTTTAAATGATATCAGTTTTTGAACGACATTAGTGTCATCTTTCAACATACTAAACAATTATTAATTAACAATACAACATGCATGAATATCCCACACAAATAAATGTGCAAAACATTAAATGCAATAAATGAATACTATTTTTTTCGTTCCATCATAAAGTATCTGAAGAAACACCAGTGAAGTAAGTAACAGAATATTTCAATCAGTAGTAGGCGTGCTTTGTTCTTGTGATGCCTTTGTGTGTTAACATTTGGGAAAAGATGATGCTATTTTTGTGCTGTTTTATTTGAAAATCACAACATCACAATAACGTCACCTCGAAATGCCGTACATGCAAAATTTGAACAGTAGTAATTAACCAAGTAGCGCAATATTCATCAATTTGTTGCTTCACATTTACAACAGACGATGGAAAGAAATCAATAAAAATTTCACTTTATTATATAGAAAGTATCATTTATTGATTTTCACTTCCAATAAAGCATACCATGTTTAAATTTATTTTCCCCTCCGATGACTGTGCGTGCGTCATCAGCGAAAAAATCAGACAAATAATAATTTCAGTGAATCAAGGAAAAAAAAGTAATAGCATTAAAAGCAAATACGTTTGTTTGATACGCATTCTCAATTCATCGTCCCGATATTATAGTATATAAATTATTAAAAATAACTTATTGACTAATTAGAGGTGAAAAATTGTTGCAGAATAACTTTTCGTTGAATCATCTGAACATGCGCAACAGCAAAAGGCATGCAAATATAACCAGTGCTATGATTCCAATGATAAATGTGAAAGAAAAGAAAGCAAAAATGCATGCTTTATTTTGCGTAAGCATATAACGGAGGCGTTTTTCTAAACAAACGAGACGATCGGCGTTCGTGTTTAAAGTGTCAAACATTTTTACAGGATTGTATCATAACAGACATGTAAATAATAGCATTTCAAAGCAAACACGTGAAAACAAAAAGCATCACAGTTTGATAAATGAAAATAAATTTAAAATTCAAATATGCCCTTCAAAGTAACAATTTGTGATAGTTTTATCCTTGTTCGTTCAACAGTTGATGAGCAATTTTTTTCATCACCATTCCAATTAAGAAAAAGAATACCGTGATTTGAGAGCAACAATAATACACTGAACCCCGTTCAACATTGCTATTCAATCTTCGTTAAATACTTCGATTATAAATTATTCAAATTTTCAACTCAAAAATCTGATTTGCATATCATTTTAATCAACAATGTAAACTAGGTTCAAAAGTATAAAATTGACTTCGAGTTCAATAAATAATTCAAAAACAACAACAACAACAACAATATAAACTTCTATTACTATTACTATTATTATTCTCGGATTAACTGCTCAAGCTTTTAAAACTCCTGCAATTTTTTTTAAAAACAGCACCACTAACTGAAATCATTCCCCCAACTGAATTGCATCACAACGTAGATTCACTCCATTAGAAATAAAAAAGAACACCTACTGAGCAACGATGGTAAGTCGAAATTTGCATGATTCAGCATGGACAAAGCGCATGGTGGACACAACTGACCAAACCGTACAACGTTCTTTTACAGCGTGGAAAACAGTGATAAAAATTATAATATAATAATAATAAGAAGAAGAAGAAAGACAGAGAAAACAAAATATTGCACAAATTTAGAAAGCACAATCCTTTTTTAGTATTAAACAGTCATATCAAAAGTGACATGAAATGCCTTTTAAAAACATGCACGCTTGTCTGAGCTTTATAAGAAAGAAATGACAAACAGCTGTATGACGTTGAAGCTTGACGGCTTGCTAGCTGTCAATATAGGTTCTAATCTACGCGCATATTGATGAAAAGGCGTCATTTTATAACAAAATCGACTGTCTGATTTTTAAGAAAAACATCTGACTATACGTCACTGTGAACAGACGACGTTTAATGCTAAGACAAATATTAATAATAAACTGCTAAAGTGCTAAAGCTATCATAATTAAATTGACGTTTCCTACATATAACTAACTTCCATCATTATTGAAATTAAAACAAGAAAAAAAATCAAACAAGATATTGCAACAAAGAAGAATTACCACTCCAAATATTTGCATTAGGCTCGCTGTGCCCATATAGTTAATCAAGTATGATGTTTATGTTATTTTCTGTTTAATTAAATTCTGTTATACATGCTATACTAATGTTACTATCGATAAGAATGATAAGTAGTAGAAGAAGTGTTTAGTAAATGAAGAAAAAGCAAATGATTCCAATGATCGGATAAATTTCATTTATGATTAGCATAGATAAACAATAGAACGGCGAATAATTGCACAATTATTAATAACTGATAGTACTGATGATAGCCAAGGCGCGTGCGTCAACGCTTCAAACAAGCTAGCAGCTAAGCACAGAAACGTGTTTCCCACCTTTCTGCATTTGACGTCATTCACAGGCATGCATGCATGCATGATTGGCCGATTACAACTTTAACACGACGGCTTACCATTGCGGAAAACAAAACCTCCACACATGATACAGCAGTGAAGAAGCAGAAAAACAGTAGTCCTTTCAGCTGATACAGTAGTTGCACAGCTAACTCTTCCCCCACTGATCGATCGTTCTCTGTTTTGAAAGCAAAAAAAAGCAGCGCAATTAATAAATATGTAAAAGCTGAAAGTTGCACTTCTAGCACACCAGAAATTGATTGCTGAAATGTAATGCAGAAAAACAATAGGCAAAAAAACGTGTCGCTTGAAAAATATTTGCCTTCATCATTTGCAAACAGCCAATGACAGAGACAGAGGTTTTCTCCTGCTAAACTCTAGGTCGACACTCGTGCTCGTGGACCTGCTTTATCTTTTTGTAGCTAGGTCGACCTTGTTAGCTCTCTCTCTCGGCGTTAGCTGATTTATCCAACCAATTGCCGCCACCGTCTCGGCGCTCCTCCTCCTTCTATTCTCTTTTCTCTCCAATTGATCATTGGAATTTATTTTTAAAAAATTCAATAAAAATATTTAAACGTGGTACATCGTGGTCATCAATATATATATATATATATATATATATATATACAACAACATTCAAACAAAGTTTACTAACTTATCGACTGAGTTAAAAAAAAATTACAATAAATTTTCTGCGGCTTCTTTTTCAAGCAAAGCGCATCTACAGTGCCAGATACTTATTGAATGAAACAATAGCCAATCGTGTTTGTCGAATGACCTCCATTTTCTGAATATCTGCCAAAAGTACCGCTAATAATAGGGGAAAATGCCTGATAAAAATTATTCATCGCTGATATTATTTTTCACTTTTACTTCTTGCATTTCCTACTCTCTCCTTGCTCTTTCTTCCTCATCATCGCTATCAACGTACGTATTTTCCTTGTTTTACTACTGCTAGTCAGTTATCCAATTTGCAATCTTCTTGTCCATGCAAACGCGTAGCTTCTCTTCTTCCTCAACTCAACAATTAATTCATCAATCAATAAAAGCATCAAAATTTCCCCTTCTTCCATCTTGCTGGAGAAAAATTCCCCCAAATGCATTTCGGACGAATTTATTACAATCAAATATTATATTTAATTAATTTCTCAAGCCAGAAACGAACAAATCAAATAAATCCCTTCCAAATAGACGAGATCTCATAGCAGCAACAATGCTTTCCGGCAGCATACGCAATGGGAAAAAAGAAACACCTCTGAGAAAACATGCAACATTTGCTTTTTTCAGCTTCGTCATGCAAACTTCTTCAAACAGGCTGCTGCTATTTTATTTATTCATTTCAAATGTGATTTTTTCGTAAACAAAACTTGAAAAATAGCTTTCAGCTTGCAAAAGTTGCATTGCACTTTTTTCCCAACGCACCAACTTCAAATTCAAATGTCACTTCCGGTTATACATTAATCAAACGTTCTCTTCTGATTTGTTGAACCACAAACATTTTGCCACAAATTTCATTAATTACATAGTCATCAGAAAGGCATTTGAAAAATGTGAATCAAAAAATTACATCTGCTCAACTACAGTCTACTACTTGTAATTGCCAGAATAAATTCACAGCATAAAAGTGAATACTATCATCATCCATCCATGATGTATTTATTTTCAATGGTCCAAGAAGAAGATGCATTTCAACAGTGAAAGTACATAACAAAAACTAACTAACACATTCACATGAAAACTTAAATTTCAAAACTTGATAGTTTCTTATTTTTCAACTTAATAAAAAAAGTAGCATTAAGTTGTGCTATAGCATTTCAAAATCTAATGATAGATAGATACACCGAACTCGTTCTCGCAAAATTTAGTGGAATATCATTACATTTGTATCCATCATTGCCCCTTGTCGGTTAATTTTCATACATTCAATAATAAATAGCTTTGAAATTTTAGCACATACTAATACAACTGAAAACAGGTATGCTCAAAATGCATTTAAATAGTTCAATATACAACATTAAACTACAACTGGCAGGGTTGGTTGATTCATTGCTAATTCTAGGCAATAGCTTGAAATGGGCATTCGACGTAAAATGGGTTTCTGTGTTATTCAACGATAAAAATATTTTTTATCTCAAACTTATACACAAAGTAAAACTCAACAACACAATAATAATATGCTAAATTTAGGTAAGGCATTGCGAAGCTTTTTCCAGTAGTACTGAAACAACTTACACTGTACCACTCAAACTTCTTCAAAAACATTACAATAGCAACCACTTACGTGCAAAGGATGCTTTGAAAAATAGCTTCAAATAAAGTCCAGTGTTGCCACCAGTGAAATTTCTCGGTCGATTTTGTGGTCTTCAACAGACACAGATTTTCGTTGACAAACAAGGGTTTCATTGAACTAAAAAATGCAAACAAAGAAATACAATCAACGGCGGTTTAATTTTTAACACTGCAATACATTAAGCCAGGAAATGACGTTTCAAACTCCAACGCTTAGCTGCAAACTGGCTAACAGCAGTAAATTCATTCATAAACAAAGAACTAGAATCAAACTCTCCATATTATATAACACAGAGGCTCAATCATTTTACCTGACTGAACAAGCTAATTTTGCTATGAGAGAAAATAAATCAATAACAACAATTCCTATCATTCGCTGATGTTTGCCTACACTTTCACACGATAGCTAATACCGGCTCAAAGGATATTATTTAATAAGGTAGAAACAATCATTTTACAAAAATTGATTTTCATACTAAACATTAAGCTTCGAACATACTGAACAACACTAAATTTCAATGTACAAGGGTAACAAAATTTCAATTATTATTACAAATTAATAAGAATTCATTTTCAACTTTTACACTAGAATATGTTCGATTGGATACCGAGAGTTCACCTGCAAAACAATCTAAAACTCAAAACAGCAATAAGCAACAAGCCATTTTAGCAAACATGTGGTTGTTTTTAGCATATGAATGGAAAAAAAATTTACAACTGAAAAATTTGAAAATTACCTGGTTATAAGTTTCTGGACGACAAAGTAAGTGTTGGGCTCATGAACATCCGTCGTGCATAAGCAGAAAGCAAGCTGAACTCTTCGTGAATGAAGCAACTCATAAGATTTCCACCAATGGTACAACATGGCAGCAGAATGACACTTCATTCACGACCTTTGCAAATGGAATATTTATTCTCTTCTTCTCGCTTTCCAGTTTCCGTTTTCTTTGCTGTCAAACAAAAAAATCAAGTTCATGCGAGAATTTGTCCAGTAGCTTCAAGCCTGAAACAATTTGGCAACAAATTGCAGCCTTGGGCTTCAGCTTGAAACAATTTTCAGACAGTGATTGTTAATTCACGACGAAAAACCAAAAAATACAATTCATTTGAATTGTACGCCCATACCATGCATAGTGATAGTTAAATCCAGTTCTGCCTACAAGCAAACATGCGTTTAAAAAAAAGAAGATAAATAATGAAACATGAATCAACATTTAGCAATTTCAAAGCTGTAACAATGTCTTATAATTCAAATATGTGCTCTTGAAGAAAAATTAGCTGTTCCACTCTTTTAAGATGTATCCATCCTCAGATTTGCAATTCTACTACTTTTCGTTATACTACTTTTATCGTCAATTTTGTTTGAAAATTTGAAAAAGCACGATAGTGAACTAAAATGTTATGCAATAATTACAACAACAATCAAGAAGTCATGCAATGTGCACTTTTTCTGCTAAATTTATTTCATAAAAAGATAATTATTTAGCAGCTATTACATCTCATGTCAGGATATGTAACAAAAATGGAATCAAATTTCAAATTTCGAAACGCTATCTGATCAAACTTTAAAGCAATTACAACTTGTAAAATTTCTCTTTTCTTTTTATGCATTAAAATACAAATGTAAAAGTGGAAGCAGAAAAATCGAAGCAATGTGCAAATCTTTCCAACGTAATATGGCATTTACGCACATCAACAATCTGATACTGCTTTCAAATTGCATATAATTAATGCAAATACTTATTAATCTTCATGTTTTCAATGTACTACACTACATGCGCTTTTTTCTGTAATCTTAACCATTTTAATTACGCGCTAAAATATCCAAAAAAACCTATCGTTTTTCAAAATATATTTTTCTTTTCGAGAAGCTTTTCAGAAATACAGCGTATCAATCACATCATGCTGTTAAAAAAAGAAATAACAAATGGCCTAAAAATAAAAGGTAAAAATGTATAATAAATAAAGAGAAAACGTTTTTGAAAGTTGCCGATGAAGCAGTTTCAACTTGTGCATGTATATCATCGATATTCCAGAAAAAAAACCACCAAACAACTAGGTTGAATTTAAGATTGACAATAAATCGAATATAAGCTTCACTTAAATGAAAAAGTCTAAAACTGCTCCTCAATTCGACATTCAAAATGTGCACAAAATGTTCAGAAGATCAACCGACAAGCTCAACAAATGGTTAAAAAAATATGTCCAAATCAATGAGTGACATAAATTATTCATTGCAAAATTGCTTTGCTAACATAATCAAAAAAACAGACTTCCAGTTAAATTATAAGCGCAATGTAGAGTTAAACACTTCAGAAAAGATAAATGAACAGCAGTGCTATATCGAAAACAAAATGTGCAAAATTAATACACAATAATATATACCTCACCAAGAGAAAAATGCGATGGCGCATGATCTGATTTCTTGTAAATACATATATGTACAGTATGTGTGTGCAGATGTCAATTACAGAAATCATCTTGAAAATAATCAGCAAAACGTCGCCTCGCTAATCGAAGTATCTTCTTCACGTTGTAATGCTTCATTTGGTTGTCAAAAAACATTGTTATGTCATTAATGTCCATACGCTTGCGCATTATCAAATTACGATGTTTTAAAATCAACGTCATGCAGATAAAAATCAAAAACGGCTCATCGCTGCTCAGTTTTTGATTCACATCATTTGATCCGCAATTTTCTGAAAAAATTCGAAAGTAATTCATAATGATATTGAAAAATTACAAATCCATATTTGTACCAGTTTCTTTCAGACAATCTTGGTTGCTCGTATGATGACTAGTAGAAATGCAAAAATCATCTGCACATGACAACACAGACGAGGACGAGGTCGACGACGACAAGCTGCCGTTATTTGTCGAAAGGAATTCAGAGTTCTCTTTGGGAAAATCCAACTTGTACAGCATCTCTTGAATTCTACCCAAAGTTAACTGGCAACAACAATTCCCTTCAAACACATCATCCAGTTGATCTCGCTCTTCGTCGTTATCGGATTCAGATGACCAAACTTCTTTGGCAAATTGTACAGACGATGTGCAAGCGTTCTTCCACAGAGAACTGTCGAGCCAGCATTGTTCATCATCGACAGTAAGTTCGTTCGTATTGCATTGCAAATCTGCTGGCGAACAAACCGGCATATGCAAATCTGCCAAAGCAACGGAATCAAAATCTGAGTTAATGCCGAAGTTGAACACTGCTGTCGGCAGTTGCAAAACAGCCGTTGCAAAAAACTCACAAGCAGAACAGGTGTGGCTACAGTAAATACAACGAAATAAAAAAAACGTGCATATTATTTCCGTACCTGTACTTGGGGGAAAAGTCAATCGTTTTGGACGTGTGGGAATTTTTCCAACAATTCAACTGCATCCTAAGAACAGTGGAATCAGTTGCCAAATGAGCAGGTCGGCAATTAATCTTCCATTTGGATGCGTGGCTGCAACTCGACCGATTGCTGCCAGTGATCATTTTCTTGTCGCGAACAGTTTTCAAACGACAAAAGATAGCCAACTGACGGTCGAATAATTCCACCATCTCTTGCACCGGTGGCGACAGTGTCGATGCCCAGATCACTTCCATCACAATCAACGAGTGGTCGAATTTGAACTCCCGCTTCAAATCTAACAAAAGCCACCGATAGCAGAAGAGCAAATCATTGGCATGGACCTCTTTCAAGTATGCGGAAAATTTTTCATCATAGTAATGGATCAGTTGGGCTAGATCGTGAAATTTATTCGCCATCGCTTGACCATCGAATGCAAAATTGCGACTTAAACGTTTCATCATTGCGCAAAAGCAAACATAAGCGAGCGCTTCGTCACCCAACACTACCAAAAGTGGCGATACCAAATCACCCATTCCTTGACAATAGCTCACCTGATTAATATGCATTAAAATTTAAGCGTACCTTATTTACAGAAACTGAGAATTTTTTTTAGGAAGAAACAAACCAACCAACCTGAGGGTGAAAAAGAGCATACGTAGTGAGTATGTTGAAAAGTGAAGTCAAACCGGCATTGTTCCATTCATCACCAGCATAAAATGGATGCTCTCTGTCAGTACGAATCACATCTTTTCTTATAGAATTCATCATCCAACGCATCTCAGCTCGAACTTTCGGCAAACGCTGATACCACGAATGGCGCAGGTGAAAATAAACTCGACGCAACTGAAGCATACAAGCATGTCTTTGAGCACTGGTCAGACCGGGCGGGAAAACGCCCAAAAGAATCGGCCAAACAATGCGACGCAGCCGAGGCTCACATCCTCCTTGGAAAATTCGCAGTCTGAGTTGGCTGAGAAGAATTATCCGGCCTTCACTGTCGAGGTATTCGTTGTATTTTGCGAGCGTCAACGGTGTTTTGCTCAAAGACCACGAATATGCGCGACTCTTGCTAGAGCTAGGTTGGAACAGCTTGATCAATGCGGCCCCAAAAGCAGAATTCACATTCAACCTGCCTCCAGCACAGTTTTTCCCGAACGACTGATCTACTGCCAAAACTTCATCGCAGTCTAATATTTCCCAATCATCTAAATCTACAACCACACGTTAGAATTTAAGAAAAAGGTTCATTTTCAATGTCATTTTTTTTCAATAAATATTACTCATTACCTTGCGTATAATTAATACATACTGCAAAATACAACAATTCTAGAGTAACACAAGAAAATACAAAGTAAAATAGTTCATGTTTAAGACACAAACTTTAGGATGTTTTAAATGAATTTAAATTAGCATATATGCGAGGAAAAAAAAGAACACCAACAAAATGAATTACCTAAATCTTCGACCGACTTGACACTAACTTTTAAATTCAATGACTGCGGTTTATTAGCTAAAAATAACAACAGAATCAATTACAAGCAACACAGGTAAAAAATAACAGTTTACAAAATTACCATCATCATCTGAAATCAGGTAAGAAATGACAAAATCACTAAAACAAGAGAAGCTTTTCAAAAATATTTTTCAACAACTATCATTTCTATGGATAAATTAATCTTAATTTAAAAATTAAATAAAAAATATATAATTTTCAATTTTAATAATAACATTTTTAAATATTGTAATCAAACTAAAATAAATATAATCACTTTATTCGACGTAGCACAAAATAGTAAACTATTAAAATACGAGTTTCAGATTAAGATTTAACCGTCAACTTACGACTTGATGGAAAAAACTTCTTTCACAACATCTCGTAGATGTTCATTGTTCAACTGATCATAGCTGACAAACAAATCTTTAGTTTCCTGAAGGACAGTGCCTTCAAATTTCTGTTTCAAACAGAACAAATTAATATATCAAAAAATAAATCAAAATTACACTAAAATACTGCATGCAATTTTACATTACTAACCTTCAGATGAATGTGTATTCGATCATTTTTCTCTTCACACTTCTCTTGGAAGTTCAGCATATTTTCCAGATTCAGCAAAGAACAAGGAAATAATCGTTTCAGTTTGCAAATTCAAAGAAATATACGGCAACAAATAGTGATGAAAAAGAACAACGAAATTCAACCGTAACGTCACAATCTTCCCAGTTTAAATTATCCAACTTTGTTGCACAATAATAACATAACCTAAATGCACAGAAATTGTTGAATAATTTTGTTAATCATCCTTCGAGTATAATAATTAAAAGCCTTGAGACAATTCATGCCCCCTTTTCTGAACAATATAAATACTGATGATACTCGGTCTGCTGCAGTGACTTGCTCTGCTCCATAGACTTTTTTCAACAATAATCCAATCATGTGCATTGGAAAATATTTTCCAAAAATGACACTGAATAAAAATTATAAATCAGCATGAAGAGCTTCGAGATGTTTCAGTATTTCGACAAGGCATGGCCTGCTAGCCGGCTCTACAGCAGTGCAACAGAATGCATCTTGAACAAATTGCTCAAAAAATTTCATGCCCACATTTGCTTCAGGGGAATTTTCGCCCAAACTCTGGTCAATCAGATGCGTCACCGAACCACGTTCAAATCTCTCATGGCGCATAAAGCAGACCAAATTTTTCGGGCATCGATTCGCATTGTAAGGATGCAAGCCCGTCGCTACTTCAAAAAGTACCTAAAACCCATCGCACTGATCTACTTGCGTCAAAATGCACGGTGTTTTTCAAGCATACTGTTCCAAAACTGTACACATCTAACTTGGACGAGACTAACTTTTTAGAAATAAATTCAGGTGGCAAATAAGCAAGCGTCCCCTTGATATGTGATACAATAAAAGGATGCTCGTCTACACCGTCACGCAATTTTCCAACACGGCACAGACCAAAGTCTCCAATTTTCGGTTCCAAATGTTGATCTAGTAGAATATTCGCACTCTTCACATCACCGTGAATTATGGGTTGATCACTGCACGTGTGCAGAAAGTTCAAGCCTCTACATGTGCCAAGCAATATTTTAAGTCGCTCCATCCATGTCAGTAGCTTATTTTCACTCTAGAAATAAATGAAAGCTATCCGCTTAAAATATTTAATGCATCGAAAACACAACAAACAAACAAACAATATTGCAATACAGTGAAAAAATATCATTGTAAATTTTAATCACAGCTAATGATAAATTGAAAGAAAAATATTTTTAAAAAATCGTCAACTCACTCACTTTATTATGAAGCCGATCTTCAAGAGAACCATTGGCCATGTACTGATATACAAGGTAGGGTACCATATGGTCGAAACAATAACCGTACAAGGATAAAATGTTGTCGTGTCGAAGCAATGTCAATGCTTGGAGTTCTTTCAATAATTGCTGCACAGCTGCATGATTATGCAAAGGTTGTTGCTGTTTATCAGTACAATTGTCTAAAACCAACTTCTTCACAGCAACAACAGTATTTTTCCATATACCTTTGTATACCATCCCATAACCACCATGACCAAGCAAATTACTGGCAGAAAAGTTGTCCGTTGCTTGCACAATTTCCTCATAACTAGCACGCAGTGCACCTGGAACGGACATCACTGCACTGTGATTTGCAGAGACTGGCTTCTTTTCCATAGTATTATTTTCCATTGGATGCTGATTATCATATGCAGTAAACAGCAAATTGCAATTCTCGTTAACTGGATTTAACAACGGTTTGTGGGGACTTTTGTCTTCACTCGTTGAATCTTTAACTAAGATAACAAAAGAAAATTACAAATTAAACAAAAATCTACTTGCTAGAAATGGACTTACTAGAACTGTCGAGCAATTCCAAAGCTCTAAAGTTTCCTACTTGCTGCAGAGCTTCTTTCAATATTTTCAGACTAACACCTCTACCGCTGAGTATTTGCAGCATCTCCGCAGATGGAGAGTTATTTCTGCTTCTAGCCTGGCGCAGAAAGCAAACCTCTTGAAAAGTGAAATTCAACATACCAGCTGAAATGGAAAAAATAAAGATACAATTTCTACCTTCCGTTTTGCATAATTCTACCTAAAATAAACCGTACACCTGAAAACAACAGCAAAAAAAGCTAAATAATTCAACAAAAGACAGGCTGATTGCATTAAAAAACTTTTCTGCATATTTTATTTTTAAAAATTAATACGGTTTAACAGTCTTCTTATGCATATATATATATACACTGAGTTTGCAAAAATAAAATGCAACTGAGTGCATCCACAATGTGCATATGGAAATTTTGTTTTTCATAAATTTCACTGCCTGTCTAAAGTAAAAAAATTCAAACGAAAGATAAGTAAAAATGACAAAATAAAACTAAACTAATAAAATTAAATAATTTTCAATGTATAAATTTTGTAACCGCTTTTCAATTTTTCTCCGCTGAAAAAGAAAAAAAGCCGAAATAGAGCAGATATACTATTTTTACAACAACAATAAAAGTTCTTAAACATTTTTTTTAAATTTTTCTTACCAACTTCTTCCCATCCGTTGTCCACATCCAAACAATTTACGAGAATCTCCATACTACGAAAAGGAAGCTGATAAATAAACGTCATGGAAGAATCATTCATCTTCAGAAATGAAGACTTTGACAGATAACAAATATAATACTTTGCCCACGTTGGAATACAGTTCTATAATAATAATATGAATTTCAGTTTTGATTCCTGCAAACTACATTCAATAACAATTCGCCGTACTGTAAATTTATATATTTTCAAACAAAGATGACGTCAATTATAGCATGTAACAAAACTGAATTAATAAAAAAAATAAAACACATTTAAATTCTACACATGTACAAATATGCAAAACAAAGAAATTTAATACATAAAACCCAATCTATTCAAATAAAAATTTTCCTCCAAAATGTGCCACCTACGCATATGAATATTTATAATAGCGCCAAAAAGCCAAAATATTTTAAATATTTAACTTGTTACTTTTATCCGCTTTTGTCAAACACAAAACTTTTGATGTCCTATTCATTAATTTCAGCATTTCCAAGATACAAGATTAAGATGCGTGCAATAATTTATCAATTGTAATTGTAAAAAACATTTCCAAAATCTGTGCACTGTGTAGCAGCATTCTTGCGCAAATTTTCAAGAAAAAACAAGCAAAAAATAACTCATATCAGTAGCTTATTGAGCACATAATAAATAAAATTGTACACAAGCTTTCTTTGATCAATTTGGTAATTTAAATAAGCCTTTCAAATAAAACAGTATCAATATTAAACATTTTACAACAGAAAATACAGTAATCATGCAATCAGGTTTCAGTGATAAATTACATAACAAAAAATAATACAAGTGTTCCTTTTGAAAAACATTACATCGTTTTTGAGGGTTTATCAATTAAAATTACACCGTTGAAGTTCAGAAATAAGCGATCTTTGCCCTCACATATTCTGTGAAAAACAAAACTGCTTCCCACAATGAATGCACAAAAATGCCGGCAACAATCTTGTACTTAAATTGCAAATTAAAATGCTTTTATATTGAAAATAATTCCATATTTGCTATGCTGATAACAATCTGGCAAGAAAATGAGTTCATATGTGCTCAGAGATTAAATTTAAAAATTATCCTGTTCACATGCATCTTGCACAGTTTGAAACATAAAAAAGCCATTAGTTTATTAAACAAACAAGCAAATAGACAGCATTTTCAGTAAGCAAATATTGCAGTGTCGAACTATGTCATTCAATAAATGAGTTTTCTTTTCCAGTTAAACAGACGATTAACTTGCTGCTAGTCGCTAAAAATTTAATAATTGAAAAAAAATGCACGCACTCTGTTTCCAAAAATGAAATTTTTACTGCTTAAATAAAAGCAGACCTTTCTAGCCAGACAAGTGTCAAAGAAAAGTGGACGACCACGGTTTGTTATTCAGTGTTGCCATGGTTACAGAGAAAAATTAGCAATCAATAAATATCTGGATGGATTTTATCAGAAGCTACAAACGTACGCGAAACACCAAAAGATGGACTCAGAAAAAGCAAAATCAGCAGAAATTTGCCGACAATTCCATGGATTTTTACGAAGTCCTGCTTGGAGCTGGCCCGTCATCTCGTTTATTGAAAACCAGTGTAGCTGTTAGTTGAAATTTAACATTTTTTACATTATAATTGAAATTTAATTATATATTTAATTACATTTGCATAGAATAATTAGAAATAAAAATACCGACATCTAAAGGGATTTTTTTGCTACGTTTATTATATTAATTCACTTATGGCTTTGTCGCA
This sequence comes from Trichinella spiralis, assembly GCF_000181795.1. Taxonomy (NCBI): domain Eukaryota; kingdom Metazoa; phylum Nematoda; class Enoplea; order Trichinellida; family Trichinellidae; genus Trichinella; species Trichinella spiralis. The sequence goes on along the minus strand of NW_003526941.1, from coordinate 9,122,766 downwards.
AAGTTGACTTTTCTATTATCATTTGCAGCTTTTAACAAAAATGCTACTGAAGAAGAAACTCATTTGCAAATTTTTGAAGATTACAAAATTATGGTATAAATTATGGACTGCACATAATTTGTCTGTTTTGTTTTCTAATTCACCAGATTGATTAATTTGCAGGTTAATGCACTGATTCAGTCATTTTGTGAAGAACAACATATCGATGATTCAACACTGGGCTTAGCTTTACAAAATGAACACTGCAGTGAATTTTCCATTGAAACCGTTTCAGCTTATGAAGCTGTTCTAGCTGCCTCAGATTATAATCTTTTCAGTCGTATGATGGCTAAGAAAAATGCTGAATTACAACTACAAGCGTTGGCGGTGTTGCAGGTAATTTAAATATAAAAAACATCTAATAAAAACAAAAATAATCTTTAAATAACTTCTCAAATCAGTTCAAAATAAAAGTTTTTTTAAAAAATATTTCAATATTATTATTTATTCGCAGCATGCAAGTGGAAACACATCACCCTCTTCGAGAAATTCATCATCAAAGTTTACTGATCACCGTCAGCAGCAGAACGCAAAAGTCCAGACAGATAAACGTCATTCATTTCTAGATTATTTCAGGTAAAATAACACAACATAAATATAGAATCGATTTAAAGAAAAGTTTACAATGTAAATAAAATTCAAAAAGTTTGCATTCTGTTCACCGTTTTATAAATATACACAAAATGAATATTGCATGCAACTATTTAAATTAAAATTACATACGCTGCATGTGATTCACAGAAAATAGTGCTAGTTTAAATTCTTAAATTATTTTGGAAAATTTTCATCAGAATCAGTGAAAACGAATGTGCTGCTGAACAACGGAAACTAGCCGAAGCAGATGAAGAACTGAAAGAGGCAATTCGTTTAAGCCTCATAGAACAAGAACGAATCAACGCTTTAGAAAAACAAGAAGCGGAAATAATACAAAAAGTAACTGTACACAATTAGCTCGTTAAATGTAAATTAAAAAAAAAGAAATGTCTGAAATATACTGCCTTAAATTTGGACAGTCAATCATCGCCCGACTGATAATTTATTTCAGGTACTGAAGATATCTTTATTGGAATGGGAAAACAGTCAGAAAATATTCAAAAATGACAAATTCAATGACAACTCATCAAGCACGGTCTCAAGTGATCAGTCGTCGTTTGATCACTTAACAGTTCCAGAATGCCCATCTTTACCATACAAAGAGCTGCTGTCTTCTTTGATTAATAATACAAACAATTCCGATGGACAAATGGATGAAGCATCAACAAGTCAACATCAAGTATGGGAATGCATTTTTGTCGTATTTGAAATGGATTAATTGTTCTTTTTCTTTTGCTTCAGCATTTTCCAAATGTAGAGGATCAAAATTCAGATGATATTTTGACAAAACGACGACAGTATTTAACAAAATTACGGGATAAATTGATTGAAACCCGTCAACAGCAAAGGCAGCTCAATTTTTCTGCACTGATAGAAAAAGATTCACGTCCAGAACAGCGACCAAGAACATCCCAAACCGCTTTGAAGCTGATGAGTCATCACGTGCAGATTCCAAAAGAAACAGATGAAATGGAAGCAAAAAAATTGATGGAAAAATTGAAAATCTCCGTCATTGACAAAAGCAACTTTGACCATTTAAAGTAATATTAGATCATTGAAAAGAACAGTATATACTAGAGGACAGTTTAAATTTTTCCCATGCCAGTGAAAAAATTAATAAAAAATTTGCAATTTTCAATAATTAACACTTCATTTGAATATCAAATACATTTTTCACACACACACACATAATGCGGATAAATAGTTAAAAGAAAAATTGTACTCACGAGATGTTTTCAAATTTTATGAAGCTTCTTCACAGAACAAGAACATTTTGATAAGGTTTCGTTTAGTTTTAATTTCGCATTCGTTACAACCACTAGCTGCACTGATCGATCTTTTATAAAAATGTTATCTGCAATATAAATTACAAAAGTGACAATTAAGTATTAAAAAAAAATAAAACTTTCAAATTTCCATTGCCAATTCGACAATTAAACAACAGTTTTTATAAGTGTATAATTTTTTTAAGAAGTTTTACCTAGTAAATTTTAAATAATAACTATTTCACAGATAATAATATTGTGCTTTTTTCGTTAAAAATAATAACATTTCATTCGATTCAAATAATTGCATATGTTACTTTTGAAATTGCTTTTCAACAATTTTTCCATAATGAACCACTGAATTCAGTTATCTAAAAAGTACCAAGTTGGATTGAAAAAGTATAAAAAAATTCCATGCCAACAAATATTACTGCTGATTCAAAAAGAAAAAAAACAATTTATAAAAAGATCACATTGTGTAAAGCACAGCTACCCGTGAATCGGATCTCAGCATGAACCATTCAACAATAAACAGCAATACTTTTTTAATTGTAAATCAATAAATAATATCAGAAGCGTCGACTGTGAAAACGTCATATTTTTCTTGGTGTGACATTCCACTTTGAAAACAAAATGAAATCTTGGTTATAGCAGTGTGATGATGATGCTACTATGTTGGTTTTAATTGAAAAATCAATGCTGCGAAGTGTTGATCAAAAATTTCAACACAATAACAGTGATCTGAAAGTAGGAAAAAAAAGCTAAATGCTACTTCTTCTTATTAGTAAAAGTCCACAATAAAAAGATCTTACCTCTATAACAGAGTTATTCTTCAAAGTCAACGATGAACCTTTGTTGCACGCTTTTCCATCGACATAAATAATTGCAGAACCTTCGTTAAAAATGACAAATTCTTTTGAATCACTTCGATAACTGATCACAGCTTGTCTTCGAGAAATTTTACCACATGGTCCTATTTATCAAATATTTAAAAATTAAAAAAAATTTTCCGACAAAACATAACCAACCTTCATAGGACAAATCCACGCCTTCGAAGTCGGTTCTCTTTCTGTATCCAACTACAATTTCAGGAACCTGGATCAAGTATTCAACAACACGACCGCGCAGCACCGCGAGAACATCCACCGAAAAACTCGCATTCGACGCATCTGAAATTCATTCATCTCATTTAACACTGATAGCTAGCTGTAAAATAATTTTCAGTTCTGCTAATTAAACAGCCAGCTAACTTGTGACAAACTGCGTAATCACGGGCATATTATGGACAGTCGCCAAGTCAAAGTCTGGTGTTTCTCGGTCATTGTTGCTCTTATTCATATCTGCCATGAAACTAACCGCCTGCTTACGTCCACCACTGGAACGCCCTTTCGAAGGTTCTAAGATTTAAGAAAAAAACAAAGAATTTTTTTTCTGCTTTATCCATTTCAGTTGAACGAAATATACTAAAAACAGAAAAAAAATCAATTCTAACCAGCGTGATTTTGATCTATCAAAAGTCCTTCGGCTTTCAACATGAGCCATCTGTCCATCAAGCCAATGGCCGTCCTGCCGGGATAAAATACTTCAGAATGCTTGGATAAGACAGTTTGAAACCTTTCCACGACAACATCGACAGTCTAATTGAATGTAAAATTAATAATTTTTTATTTGAAGAAAAAAAACAATGGGTCTTGTTCACCGAAGGAATAGAGGCCAATATCTGATGCTCCGCATGCGAGTATGGCGTGTTGGCTTTCACTCGCCGTACCACTTCCGCATTCAACTCTGCAAATCTCTCTTTACAACGCCTAAATTTAAACGCAAACAATATTCGGTAAATTTCACCAATTTATAAACTGAAATATTTATCATTTTTTCCAAAATTACATTTAATCTCGTTCGATTTTTTAAAACTTTTTTGTGAAATTTATCCCGTTACATTTGTTTTGTCATTTTTCTGCTCATTTATATTCGGGTGAAATTTTGTCAAATTATAGTAATTAATGTTTGTGATAAAAATTTTCGATCGCTGCTTTGAATGTTTAACATTTGTGCACAACTGCGTAAACGCAAATCGGTGATCAGAGTAAATATTACAGTATACAAAAAATTAAGTTCAATGCAAAGAGATGTCGAATTAATTTACAAAAATTGAAAATATACGAAAAAGAAAAACAGATGCACGAATTGATTTTGATCGAGCTTTTAAAAGATGATCTTTTAAGCAAAAAAAACAAGAAAAATAGATTACAAAAAGGGAAAAATTCTTTTTCTTACTTCGATACAATCGGATCGTAGAAAAGTTCATACCAACGTTCTTCAATTTCTTGAAGTGTGAACGGCATTGAAAATGTGACCATTCGATGAACCATTGGCAGACTGTTCATCTGAAGCAAAATAGATTTTGCCAGGAGAGAAAATAAGATGCATACGTTGAAAATGAAAAAAAATGGTGACCAACCCTTTCGCAAGCGATGATTAGCGCCAAATCGTCTTCAGCTTGCCAGCGGGTAAAATCCTTTTGGATGTGGGTTTGTTTGGCTTGATTAAAGCAACAGGCGCCGGTCTGGGTTGAATCTCGTCTGGGTTTGGCCACGTCGACACAATTGCGACGAACAGGTTCGGATTTTTTAGCCGCCGCGGCACTGCACCGTCTGGTCATTATTGGTTTGGCCAAGCTTTCGTCAACGTCGTCAAAAATACGCAGACGTCGTCCACTTTTGGTACCTATGACACCACTGTCGACCATTCCATCGTCGAGCTTTTTCCTCTTAACACCTCGTGATGATCGTCTCACTGTTGGTGAAGGATTTGTGGCGTTACTACAAAACAGGACAAGAATGAAAATATGATAATCGTAATAATAATAATAATTGAAAATTGAATTGAACAAATTGATGTGCAATGCAATGTTTGTGACGAAAACGAGCAATAAAATTTAACTTGCGGTCAGAACTGTACTGCTACTAATAAATCTAAACATCATCAGCTGAGCTGATAAACAAACACAAACACGCTACTTTGCGAATATATAATTTTGCTAAAAATAATATATCGACCAACAACAGCGACCGCTTTTCCAGTAGTTGAAATTAGAATGTAAATTTTTTTCATTTAAATTTTATTCCTTTAAACTGATAATAATAATAATAATAATGTAAAGTGGAGAAAAACAAGAATAGACACGCGAAGCCGCTTTCCGCTTATTAAAAGTCGTACTAACAACATTGCGGATGATGTGTGCTCGGTCGTCCTGACCCGTGTCAATAATTTTGCCGATCAATACGGCCAGTGTGTTGTCAAGGCAGACAATGACTAGGTGCAGAGTAAAATGAATTTTCGGTAAAATCTACGCTACATAGTAGATTGTCCACAGGAAAAAAAAGAATTATTATTATTAAAATATAATTTTATAATCAAACTTCAAATAGAAGATTATTGTTTTGTGATATTTTTTAAATAGTCATATTTCTGTTTTCGTCGGTTAATCCATTTAATGGCTATTACGAAGACCACCACAACAAGCGGTCGTTGTCAGGTCACAGTCAGCTAAAACTTACTGATCTGTAGTCGACGATGGCCCGCTTTCCAACACTGCTTGCTGTCCAGTTTCTGCACTTTCAATAGCCCTTGACATTATGATTTTCTTCCAACTGTCGCCAATCAATTTGTGCTAATCGACAACCGCCAATGTTCCTAAATAAAATTATTACATAACCGCATTTTTTTAAACAATGGTATGAAAAATACTTCTTTTTTTTCTTTTCTTCCCTTGTATATTGATTCGTTAGGATGTTTTTCAAACAATCACAAATGAACTGCTGTCCATGTATAGTTAGTTGTTTTTTTTCTTCCTTCAAATGATAATGATGAATTTCAAAAATAATAAATTTGTATAATTGGAAATTCATCACATCTGCCCTTCATACATCATACCTTATACGGATAAGTATACACTTACTAAATTAATTGACAAATAATTATAATTCTTTGTAATTTTTTGTAAAATTTAAAATTTTATTCAAAACATTTAAAAATTGTACAAAATATTTATTGAAAACCGTTCGATAAGAAAAGAAAAACTACAATCACTTAAAGGTTATAAGATTACTTTTTAACAAGAAGAAAATGAATGGAAATTTTCAACAATGACTCTAAGAATTGAAAAATGATATTTCAATGCTGCGTATTTTTTTTGCAAAACAACAATATAATACAATATGAACGCACGCAAGCTTTGCATGCAGAAATGCATGAATGCAATTCGAAAAAGGCTATGTTTTCAAACGTAGCACAGTGGTTGGATACGTATCCAACTAATAGAAGAATTTATAGCACGAGTAAAATACTTTTTTACAGTATTTTTTTTACTTTAATACATACACACACACATATATATATATTTGTATGTACGCATTAATATATGCATGTTTATAGATATGGATAGAGCAAACAGTACAGCGTGCAACTAACATGCGATTGTGAAGATAAACTTTTCATGGCACAGCATAATAATTATAACAGCTAAATTGTACACAAAACTTAAATTTGTAATAAAAATAACCTTTTCCAATGCATAAATTTGGAATTATCAGAAAAGAAAGTTCATTATTTCAAACAAAAAGAACAAAATTTACACTTCACTATCTAATAGAATTCGAAAGTTGCATGATTTAAGTGAATTAGCATCACAAATAAATTTAAATTAATTTAAAAGCAAAAAGTAATAAAAAGTGCAAATTGCATGAGTGGTCTACTGTAAAATAATTAAGTACAATTTTGTTATTAAATCAATTTTAATTGAAAAGTTTACAAAATTTACAACTGAATAATTTAAAAAGTTTTCTATTAATAAAATTGGAATTACAATTGAAACATATCAAACAATCATTCTTAATAACCTTCGATAATTCATACTGTAGTCACTCTGCACAATGTGCTCGAAATATTCACCAACAGTGATAGCTTTAATCACTGAATCACATGAAATAATCACAACCTATCATTTAATCTTTAATAACGCTATTTTGAATAGTTCCCATAATGAACAATGTAAAGATTGCAGTCTTGAGTGACATCAGAGATTCGTACCTGGTCATCATCCTTCTATCTATCTATTAGAAATTTCTATTTGAAAAATTTTCCTTCAAATAATTGAACAGATGTAAAATATTCATTAACATATTTCCAGTTTACGATTTCTTTCTGAATAAATATCACTATTCACAAAATTGTTAATGGCGAGGGACGAAACATTGGATACCACCAGTGAAGGACACTGAGCGAAATCACGCCAGTAAGTTGGACCACTTCTCCCGCAGAGGAGAACGTCGCACCGAAACGTTTATTTTTACAAGCTGTTAGCGAATCTACAAAAGTCAAACAAATCTGATATGTGTTCGTGTCAGGATCTAGTGAAGTTGATAGCTGCCCCAGTCGAGCACCCAGTACTGCTGGATTTATGTAGGTAAAGGCATTGGCTGACGCCTGCAGTAGATCAATGAATGCATGCATGCACAGATAGAAAAAAATCAAAATTACCTTTAAAACAAAACAACCATCGTCTTTATTTGCATTTACGTCATCCATGAATTTCAGACGATCGTTTGCATGTTTCGTTGTTGTTTTTTTCGAAACGTTTGTGATTTTTTTCGCTTTAATCAAGTTTTCCAAAGTTTTAAATTTAAAAAAGAATACCCATCTACCTTGCTCAGAACATTCTTCAATGCGTCTGTGCCAAGCTGATGTACAAATACTTCGAGTCAGAAGTCGAATATCTTTATCACTAAGTGAAAAACCTAAAAAAGCAAACACTGAATATATTATATCAATATCAACACGATGTGTAAAAAACAGTTTACTCCCAGTACCTTTCATTGTTTTCATTCTTACGACAAATGGCTCGTAGGCGAAGAACAGTGATCGAATGACGGCTGCACGCAAGCCGTACAAACGCTGCATAGATATTGGTTTATATTCTTCAGGAAGAGAGTAGATGTCCTTGCATCTTCTTTCATAAAAAAATAATTTAATTGTACAAAAATCAAAAAAAAATACAAGTCCAATAACAAAACCTGTTGTACAGCAGCTTCCAGAAATGAGCTGATCGAATTGCTGATGCTGCATCAGAACAAATCAGAGCAAATCGACAAATATCTTCGGGATATATGTAGCTTGCAATAATTGCCCATAAATGAACTGGATAAGTATTATAGATGTGACTATCATTATCTGATTCTATGAATAAAAATAAGTACCGATAAGATATCTTTAGATATTAAGCAAAAAACCAATTACTGGGCAATTCTTTTGATGCAGATTTCGAAGTGACATTCACTCCAACTTCACCATCTTCATCATCATCATCATCATAACATTCGAAATCGACCAGTAAAAGATCCTCTTCACATTCGTACCAGTTGTATTTACTACGTAAAGCATGTGAATCTATAATTAACTGACATAAAAATGAAACTATATGAAATTATTTCTACCACGTAGTTTCTTGGTCAGTCTTTTTGCTTTGTGCGATGTCAAAGATGCGTCTGCATAGTCAGCAAGGCGTACATCTGAAATTACATTCTACAATTGCTAAAAGATATTCTTAAAAATACACTATACCGCCAAAAGTATTGCCAACTGCGTTTCCTGGAATCATATGCATACGCTCTGAATACCAATATATGAAACTTTGAAAATCAAACTATGGATGGAGTAAGGAAAAAGCATTAACACAGGCAACATAAAACACTTCATCTGAACGGTGCAAAAATGCCCGTCAAATTTACGAATGTTCACTTTTCGCTTCATTTTGCCAAAAGCAAAATTCAAGCAAGCGTGCCAAAGCACACTTGCGAGTACGGTTACAGTACTACAAAGCTTTTTATGTCGTTCAAGTTTTATGAATGTGCGCCTTTCATACTGTAGGAATAACTTTTTTCAATGCATAGCAGAAAATGATAACAACAAATTGCTGCCGTGAAAATTACAAGTCAAAACTGGCTGATTCAAGTAAGGATTCAAGAATTGTCTTCAGCTCGCATTTAAGATATCAACAAATAACGATTTTTAATAAAAAATTTTATTAATATATGAATAAAAAGTACAATGTTAATGGTATGGCGTTTAGTATTTACAAAAAAGTTTGCACAGTTTGTAAAAAGTATGCATGATGTTGCGACTAAAGTGAAAAACAACGATGTTTTGATACAGAAAAGAATAAAAGAATTGTCAGGTGAAAATTATTTTAAGAAAGAAGTTACATTTTGAAATTTTACAATCACTTGGTTGGACGCTGTTCCCAATCCAATGGCATGTCATCGGTCAATTTGTTCTTTTTCATAATTTGATTGAGCTGACTATAAATGAACTCATAATCAGGTCGATCGTAATACGTCAGGGACTTTAAATGGCGAAGGAAGTTATGGAATTCAGTTGGACAACCAGCAAGAAAGCTACTAGCGTTATCCATAACTTCATTCTTAAAAATAGACAACGCTCTAGCTTGCTTCTGTAACTTCATCTCCTGAATGAATAAATAAATAAACAGATAAACATATTGAAAAGATTTTTTTTCTTTCAGGGTTAAATATGCTTCTTTCTTTCCGTGTTTTGTGCAAATTTCAATGTATAGAAAAACACTCACCTTAGAAGGCATCTTATGGCACCACGGCAAGTTACCGGTGGTCATTCGAATTAGCATATAAAACCAACTCCATATGTCATCTTTACGAGATTGTTCGCACAATTTAAGCGCATTCACTGATGCGTAAAACAACGTTCCACGAAATCCGCATTTGGCTCTTGGTTTGCGGTGAACATGCTCGTTGTTCACAAATTGCCTAGACATTCCAAAGTCGAGGATGAAAAGTTGTCGACTGTTCGGTTCATTTCCAATCGCAAAATTTTCAGGCTTCACGTCCCGATGTAAATACCTAAAAAAACAGATCGAATCCCATGTATTTATTTATTAGAGAAAGCAACATTGTTATTTTGCTACCCAGCTGAATGCATGTCTTGCAGAGCTTCCAACGATAAAACACCAACATGCAAAACAGTTCGCAAGTTGAAAGCACAGTTGGCATTTGTTGTTTTCAACAAATACCGGATGTTGGGACCAACCAATGACATGATAATATATGAATATTCGGTAACTCTTCCGTAGGTGAAAACTTTGCAAATGTGACGAACGTTCGCATTCCTCAATTTTCGCAATATCATCAGTTCATTTTTCAAAGCATGATTGCGTTGGGCAGTCAGTTCAACCTAAAAAAATAAATACCCATAAATGTATAATGAAATAATATAAAATAAAACAATTTATTGCTAATTATTGTTTTACCTTCATAGCAGCGGGTTGATTGTTGGCCGAATTGAACACTTCATAAACTTGGCCGAACGAACCAAAACCGATAACATTTTTCACAGTAAAACCTTGCACCTCGTCACCTTCTTTGAATATAAGCGAGCACTTCACTTTCTCTCCACCCATGATCTCGGTCTCAAGAAATAGCTAGACAAATAGATAGATAACTAGCTGTACACCACGTCTCCAAAGTCTGTCGAATGATTGATCAACCGTTTCACTGCCCTACGAAAAGTTGCACTTTAAACATTCAACATTTGTTTAAATTTTAAAATCCACAACTTTAAACAATACACATTAAAAATTTTCACCACATCTCTATTTTATGCATTGGAGAAATATTGGACAATTTTTGTTTGTTTTATCTTTATCTTCTTCAAATGATAAATTCTCAAAGCAATCACTAATAAAAAATGAAATAATATAAAAGTGGAAAATTTATTTGATTTACGCTTTGTTCAGACCTTTTCCCTCTACAATAGTGATGCAAAAGTGGAAATTTGAATAGAAATATTTTACGCGATTAAAATTGTTCGTAAATTTCGTTTCGTTCCCTAAAATATCGCTCAGAATGATTGGAAAACAGCTCCACAAAACTGACATTCCATTCTGGATAGGCTTCAAGCATGGCAGTGCAGCCTTTCGGGATCGTGGCCACTGTTTCCGATTCACCGTGCAAGTAAAGCTGCAGAAAACGTTCAACCAGACTGTACTGAAGTAGCACATTCGGTACGTAATGGAGCCCGTGAGCTTCGTCCATAAATATGGCATATATGAGCGTCAGTCCGGATCCGGCCAACGCTTCGACAATTTGGTCCGATTCCTTGACCGGAACCACCAGATCGTCCATGCCTTGGATGATGAGCAGCGGCGTTTTGATGCGATCTTTGTACGCAATTGGAGAACGATTGAACAACCACCGCATTTCTGCTTCGGTATTTGCCGTGGCGCCGAGTCGAATGGCGTACGATGCTTTGGTCGGCTTCCACTCGCGTGGCATGGATTGGTAGAGGGTCACCAGATTCGAAGGTCCGAATGAGTCGACCGCACACTGGAACATGTCCGGCGTCTGCACCGTGGCCATCAGAGCTGCATAGCCGCCGTAGCTGACACCGGAAATGGCCAGACGTGCCGGATCAGCAATGCCCGCACTCACTGACCAATCGATGGCGTCAATCACGTCATTCTGCATCGTACCTCCCCACTGGCCAAATCCAGCTCTGAGAAATGCTTTGCCGTATCCGGTTGAACCTCGAAAATTGCACTGCAAAATTGCATAGCCTCGATCGACGTGCAATTGTACAGTCGAATCGAATTCCCAATAATTCCTAGCATGCGGTCCTCCGTGCACGTCGGCCACCAGCGGGTAGGGGGTTGAGAACCGATCCGCTGGACAAGTCAAATAGCAAACTTGTACCAGACCGTCTCGAGTGACCACTTCCACGGCGCGTTTTGGTTGCATCTTGTATTTCCGCACTTTTCGATTACTGTAGAACAGAAAGAGCAATCTGCGTCGGTCACCGGCATTCCAGTACAAATAATAAGTGCCAGGTTCGCGATCACTGACAACAGTGAAATACCAACGACTGAAATCGGCAGAAATCCTCAGTGGATATATTGTGGCGTCCGGAAATCGCTCTTTCAGGAAAGAATAATGAGCGGCCAATTTTTCATGCACATACGTTATTTCCGGGTAGAAATATTCTTCTCCAGCTAGCAACGGTTCGCCAGTGAGAAAGTCAATATAGACGTAGGAGATGTCAGCTCGCTTCGGCCGCTGAATCACATGCTGAAAACCGGTGATCGCATCTTCAGCTACAAGCGACCCTTTGTCTTCATGCTCATTGCTGATCCAATAAATTGTAGAGCCGTCTTTGTCGATGCTGATCAGTCGCGAACCGACGCTCGTGTCAGCGGTGAACGTTTTGTGAAGCTGAAAAGCAGAGCTGGCGTTCTTGGTGTAAACTTCTTGTATGCCATTTTTATTTTCTGTCAACCCTAACCTCAGCGTGCAGTTGAAATCGAAACTCAAAAGAATATATTTATCATTTTTGTACAACAGCCGCTTGTCGCCGTTGCGCAAGTCCACCAAATACGCATCCTGCAGTTGACGCCCTCTTTGGTTGACAAACACCAACAACTGCTGCAAGTTGTCGCGATAGCAGAAACGAACTATTTGCAAACGCCAAGCTTTGAATACGCACAATTTCCGGCTGCGACTGGCAGATATTGGAGATTGCAGATCCAACATCGTCAACTGACGGTACTGTTTGTCCGGCTCTGACAGCAACTGATGCTGGACAACAATCCCCCGACCGTCCAAGGTCCACCTGTAATCTTCGAAGGCGTCGAAAAGTTTAAATTCAAATCCTGGCCGGAGCGGCTCGTCGACTTGGTCGGGCAATTTTTGAACAATCAACGAACAATTTCTGTTCCTCACGACAATGTGACCGATCCAACGAACCTGCGCATCAGTTGAAACTCCACTGTAGTCGGCATGGCTGAGTAGATCGGCCCTCGGGATGAGCTGTCGTGAAAACACCAACGACACGATTGAAGCGTAAACGGCGTTCACGAACGTGCAAAGCAGAATTTTACTTTTCCCATTCCTCCCGGTGTATAGCATCATTTTTCAGCTGAGAACTCGTAAAAGCGTAAAAGAATTGCAAAATAATCTCCAACTGTACAAATACACACTGAGAATATCTAGCTCGTCTGTTCCAGTTTATTATTTACTGAAAAGCATGTCCGAGGAAAAATATTCTTCTTTTCCTTTTTTTCAATTCTATTTATTTTTTCTGTCATTGTCAGAAAAGCATTGAAGTAAAAGATCGACCAGTTCTCAAATGAAGCACTTCAAATAATAATAATGCTCGTTGTTTAAAAATAAAATTCAATTAGCATATTTCTTTGACTGGACAAACTTTCACCAACAATATTCTTTCCTGCATGAAGAAAAATCAGTACAAATCATTGCATGCTAATGAGCTATGCAAAAAGAAGAAAAACAAGTGAGGAACCAACAACTATTCAGCTAATCCACACGTGAAAAACAGTAACTGAACAATGTTGATTATTTAAATTTACCATTTATTAACAGGAATAAAATGATGACCTATTCATTATTTAAGTGAAGAAAGAAGGGAACAATTTTTCGATTTATGCCCATTTTATGTTGTATTAATTTTTTTAAAATATGCTTTCCATTATTTAAATTTTGCATATTAGTTGTTGAACGGGTGGTTAATTTATAATCGGCAAATAATTAATAATTGAATCGAATGACTTACGTGCAAATAAGATGTCCAGACTGTGAATGGTCGACAAATCAACAAATTGTGTCGCTTTGTGGTAATCTGCAATCTGGGCATGTCTTTGAAGTGCATTGAAGGAACTTTCACATGCCACCTTTTTCATCGGATACATTCATTGGAAAAGAATCACGCAGTACTTTGCAAATGCAACGACAGCACTGAAAAGCGTGGCTTTCCCACAGCCGTAAATCACGAACAATCGGCCAAGCTTGTTGCAAATTGATCAAGCAAAATTGTTCAGGTGAATATTGACAAATTAGTATACCACTTCCCAGAAATTCAAATTGTTTGAAAATTGCGCAGCCGCTATCTGATGCATCCCAAATTGAAACAAATTATTATCATCAAAAATCATCAAAAGTATATTCTTTCGTGTAGAAAACAAACAAAAGACAACTTTACAGTAAACCTTCTTGTATGTAAAATGCAAAAACTCAATCTAAATTTGTTGACATCAAAAATCATTGATGTGCAAGATTCAATTTCAAAATTCAACGATTAAAAACAAACAAACCAGTTTTTAACATTGAAAATTAGAAAAATTGCTACTCCATAAATAACAAGAATACTAGTATATAAAAAGACCTACATCAGTTTTATCAACTGCATCAAATTCATAAAGAAAAACAATAAAAAATCACAGAAAAAAATGAAATAAATTATCAAACGTACTTACTGTGTTTGGCGACAGATCAACTTCTATTTGTTTCATCTACATCATCGACAGACGGTGTTGATTTTTTACTGCGACTACAGGCACACGACTTAAATATTTTGAAAACGCTAAATTATAAAAAATGCAAAATAAAATTTTTTTATTAGCCATATTCACATAACTATTTACTTTTCGTTTAAAAATATCGATCACGGTGAAATATCAAGATGCATGACAGGCAAATTTACATCATCAGCTCACGGTAAATCTAAATTCTGATACTTGTAATTACAAATGGAGAAGTGGTGAAATTTCCTTTTTATTATTTTTTATTATCGTAAATATTTTCTCACAAGGCGAACTCATCAAATAACTAATTATTAACTAATCAACTAAACTGAACCGTCATGACCATCACCATCAAACAGAATAACTGTTTGAAATGGATCATCAATCAATAATATATTTATGTATATGTGCATATATATTTTAATCTTCTTCATAAAACAGTACATAATGATGGCACATTCAACTTTTCCATCATCATCATCATCATCATCATCATGACAAGTTATTAAATAGTTCTGGCAGACAATTCTATATTTAGCTGAGCATTCCACTCAAAAAGCAAGTTGAGAATAATAAATAAATATATAAATATATGTATATATAATTGAATGTGAGAAAGAACATAAATTCTTCTTCACATGTTCCATCAATCAACTCAAAATGATAAAAACTAAAAATGCATATGAATTTAAAAATAAAAAAAAACTAATTAAAGTTTCATTTTCGGGACAGTTATTAGGTAAAATTATAAGTTTTGCTCAGAATCACTGCAAGAAGTGCGAAAAGATTGAAAATTTTGCAAACATCAACTGCAACCAACCAATATCGTAGTTGGTCACAGTTCGCGCAACAAAAATGCCAACAATTCACGAGCCAATTAATCAATTAATTACCTTGATATGTAAAAAATAAAATATTCAAAAAGATGATATATGACCGTATGCTTGCAATGCTGACAGTAGGATGTAGAGAAACCAGAACAATATCAACGTCACGCTGCATATCCACTTGGGTATTGTCGGACCGCCGAGCTCTGCTTCGCCCAGCGCTGGCAAGAAACGCCTGAGCATCATCATCACAATGCAAATTAACGACAACACGGTGTAGATGGTAACCGAAAAGCCGACATCACCGCTGTGAACCACGAACGCTTCACCACGGGCAGCCCAATAAACCGAAGCAATGAACCAAGGCAAGCCGAGTCCGAGAAACACATTCACCGAATTGCTTCCATTTATATTCCCTATCGCGTTGTCAGCGGTTTTATCCTTAAACAGACACACATTGTTTATTTGTCTATTTGTTTTCACAAAAAAAGACATTTCTTTTCATAAAGTACCTGCAATGCAGCAAGTCTACTGGCAAACGTATCCGGCAAACTGGTGCCAAGGGCGACAAAAGTGATCGCAGTCACTGAATCTTTCAAACCAACTAAACAACCAAATATTGCCGCCAGATCACCAATTATAGCTGTCAATAAGCCGATTAACGCTAGTGCGACGATGAAAGCTAACCAGCCGCCGAAAATTGTCGTCGGTGGAACGAAGGCGGCGATCACTTTCCACGGGAACGCGATGATGTGTGCGAAACAGTCGACCATCGAAGCGTCCGACGTTTCGCCGCCGTTCACGCTCACCGCCTTCAAAAATTGCTCCTTCCAAGTGGAACTTTCCAACTTGCATGTCAACAACGACTGACGAACTTTCTCCTCAAATTTCGCATAATATCTACAGTTACAGTAAGTCCTTTTTTATAAATAAAATTCAAGTTCAACAATTTCAAAAAATTACCGAGAAATGTTGTCATCGTTGACAATGGTAACCACGATGGATTGACAAGCGCCGAGAGAAGCTTTACCTGGTAACAGTTTGACAGTGAACGTTTCGTCTTTTTCCGGTTCATAATCGTTAACAATGGGAATGTCGATGTAAGCTTCCACAACGCCCGGCTCCAGGATCAGTTCGCCTTTTTCGCCGACAAAATCTTCGCCTTGTTTAGCTGTGCCATTTTCTGTTTTCCATTCGACAGAAGCTGAGCTCTGCGAACAAAGCAAACCACCGATCAGTGTGAAATAAACAAACAAACATCGTCGTCATTACAAAAACGGAACGTGGATCCGTCGACAGCGATGCACGGCGTGAAATTGGTATCCTGGCAAAGCCTTCATTTTCGCCCACACGCAAATCTGAAATGGCAAATTCCACACTTTCGCCGACGGCAGCTTTGGGATAAATTATCTTAGCCGCGCTGGCTAGACCAAGAGTAATTCGATCGTCCTTGTCTCCGGGGATCAGTTCCAGCTTTACCCAAAATGTGATACCCGGGCGCCACTGGGCTGGATTGCACACTTCAATGCGGATGGTTTTTTCGCGCTCTTGTGGGGCGAAAACGACCGTTTCGGATTTTTTCAAGAAATGCACATCTTGTACAGCAGAGCCGCTCATGGTTCGATAGTTGAAAACCAACTGCTTGCGAGCTGAACCCCGGCGCACCACTTTCAAACGTACCCTCCTCTCACCGGTTGGATCGACGGCGTATGCGTTGGCGGCAAATTCCACATTCGTTACTGATCGAACACCTTTTAAAACCATCACAAATTTATTATTATATGAATAATGTTGCTTGGGATATATGTGAATGACAAAACTACTACTACTACTACTACTACAGCTCACCAGTTTCAGTTTGCGTTCGTCGAAGCATGCCTGTCCTGGAGAGGGTCTCCAATTTTTGGCAGACTTGCTCGCTGACCGGCTTCGCTCGCACACGGCTACGCATAGACGAAGCAAGTCTACGCACGGCCATTATCCTGTACCAGAGATGATCGTGGGGCGCTTCTTTCTCGATCTGCTTGGCCACCACCTCAGCCAGACTGTCGTCGGTCAAGTGCGGATATTTGCGTCGCAGTTCACGGGACAATCTGTCGACCCTGTTCTGCTCGACCACGTCCAACAGTTTTTCCTTGCCGTTGAGCGCGGGTCCGGTCCAGCTCCGTCGGTTCAACTCACGCAACGCTTTCGGCGTGCGGTCTCGTTCCGTGGTCGGGCGGCCCCGACCACGCCCCCCGGAGCAGAGTTTCTTGCTGACCAGATAGGCGTGCAAAAGCAACGCGCCGAAAAACAACAACGTCAACAGGCCTTCCCACACTTCGATTCGGTTCGGCGATACCAGCACCAGAACAATAATCAACCAGATGTAGGCGAACACACTCCAGCCGGTGGTGACGCAGAACACTTGGAAATCTTCGATACGCTTTTTCGAATTACATCCGACCGACAGAATACAAACGGCCGTTATGATGAACAAGTTGAACGCAGCCGAGCCGACTATGGTTCCAGGACCAAGATCGCCGGCTTTAAATCCATTGCCTGAAAGTGACAATAAGCACTGCATCAAAACAAAGGTGAATTATTGAATTAACATTACTATTGTATTGTATTGTATTGTTTGAATGAAAAAGTTAACAAAATGACTTGAATTGAAATGTATACAACAAATTAACTGACGCTTCTATTATCATGAAACAAACTTTCATTGAAAAAATTTACACAATTAATAAAAGTACATTGCTCTGCCAGTAAGAATGTTATATTCATTATATGTATCCTTCGGTAATAATTGCGCGACCAACACTTGTCATAATTAATATGTACAACTTGATCATCTAAGAACTAACTAGTTTTACAGAAAGACAAAACAGAATATTTTAATTACAAATTTGTCAACAATCTAACGGAATGTATGAATATATTAAAATGAAATTAATTTTTGTTTTTTTTGTTCTCGTTAGCTGAGAATGTAAAAAACACCGTGCAAAATACACATGAAACAGCTACACTGTTTAAAATGATCATCTCTACTTGTTGTGTGAATGAATGAGATGATGAAACGACAACGCCATGCAAAACTGATCGATAAATTTAAATAGAAAATTTGATTTCGTATTTATCATGAAGATAAATTAAATTACAAAATTTGTTCAATTCTACGCTGCTGAAATGCTCACCTATAATTTCAATGATGGACAAGAGAATTTCCGGTGCACTGCTGCCCAACGCCATCAGGGTGAGATTGGCCACGGTTGGATTCCAAATTAAAACTTCTTGGTACTGTTCCAGAACGGATCCAGTTTCTTCGTCGATGGCGGTCTGCAATTTCAACGTCCTCTTGGTGCTGGTGATGCGCTCGACGGCGCACATGAACGAATCGGCCAAAATTGCCACGCCCACAAAAGAGTACAACAAGCCGATCAGATAAAGAAAAGCTCGTGTAGCCGTTGGCCATCGGCTTTCGTCGATCAACGGCAGCAAAAGTCCTCGGTCAGAACATGGGTAGGCATTTTCGACGAAAATAAGTGCCGTTGTTCCGTTGTTGTACTGCAACATGTTGCAAGACAGTTTAGCTGATGAATGTCGTCGCAGTTGCTACTCTATCCCAAGCTGACCACTGACCAGCCGGTCCAGCTACACCATGACATAATAGCAACAAAGATAGTAATAATCATAATAATAATGCCAATGACGGTGACGGTGAAAAATGCTTTCTCTGCTGACCTATTTGATGACCCGAGCAAACCAAACTAGTCAAGCACAAACGACTGGGTAACCAACTAGTTGCACACCAAATGCAATAGCAATAGCAGCAACAACAACAACAACACAAACGATTCACTTATAAGAACACTTTGTAAAAATGGAACACGTTTAAACTGGAAAATGACCAACCGGATTTGCAAAATAAGCTTGCAACAAAAGCAAATGAGTTGCCGAGTGAAAATCGAAAATTAGCCATCAACCAACTCTCAGCTTCCTCTTTTCCCGACTTTGACTCTCCACTAATTTTCTCTTCGATTCAATCATTACGTAAGAATGGAACATTGAACAAAATTAACGCTTTGAAAAAATATCGATTACTTCCAATTTGGAAAACAAATTTCCACACGTCGCTGGACAAAAAATTACTATCGATACAAACATGCATTTCTTTAATGATACCGTAACCAAAACATTGCACTGTTGCAAAGGTGAAAAAAAATTGATTTTATGCCACTGTTGTGCTTGATGTGAACTTTTCTTTGCTTGAAAACGACATTCATTAAGAAAATATGTATTTTATATTCGGCAGATTGTTGAGATTTGTCTCGACATGAAACAGCATTCTTTCAATGCTGTTGCAAAGCCATTTTTCCAATACGTGCAGCATTTTCAACAGATTACAACTTTGCATAAATAACTAAAAGTAATTAAGACAGGTTCTTTTAGAAATGTCAATAAGAATTGTAAAATCTTTAGATCAATTCATCATTAAAACGTTGACATTTTAATTTTACGATTGAATAATATTTTTCGAAATCATTCTTCAACTGAAAATTCCAAATTTTGAAACCAATTCTACTGACAATTATCCTATGCAATTTTAAATTATAAAAGAAATACACCTCACAGGTTGATATTCTCAAATGTGCTATTATCATCATCTGTTGGTCAGTATAAAAAGTTTGATGAAATGAATAAATGAAAGTGAAAGTCAGTATGATATAGTAATGAAAAATAGAAAAGTTAATTAATATCATGAAAATTGATGAACTTATATAGTTACAAAACCCAATGCCTATTAAACATATTATCCATTTTTGAAAAATTTTCATTGTTATTGGGTTATTTTTCATAATTGTTTTCCAAATCATCAATTACAACGTGATAAAATCATGGAATTTTTTCGCTGATCAACAGAAATGTTCATCTTTTGACCTTCCATTTTCCACCTTGCACCACAAAAACAAAACCAAATTCCAGTAATTTTGCAAAAGCTGACAAAACAGTTTGAACTATGATCACTAAATTTCACTTACACATAAATCTTCACTTTCATATTAGCCCAAGGCAACATACTGCGCAAAATCGCACACAAATGTCAGGTATGGTTTTCAAATTATTGCCTAGAAAACTTTCAACAACAACAAAACAAAAATATGCGTATATACATAAATATTTATGCTTATTTATTTACTTATTTTTTTTGTTTTACATTTCAAACAAATAATTCATTTGCACTTTAGAGAAGAATTCCCCATCCCTCACCTCCCCCCCCCTACATCCCAAATTTAATCAAATTTAATCTTCAGCAACGATATTTTCTTTGCAAAATCACGGTTGTGTGCAAATTTTTCACAAAAGAAAACAATATCTGTTAAATGCAAACGTAAAAATTACGATACATTTGGATGCAATTATTCTACCCTAGCCAAATAACACGGATCATATTTTAGAAAGTAAACAAGTGACGGTGAAAAATAAAATTCTGCAAACGTGCATTTTTTAACTTCAAAAAACAATTACCGTTCTCAGTTATTATTGATAATTAACAGCAACAAAAACAGACGTTTATTTGAAAATAATGTAAATAAATAATACAATTTTACGAGAAGTCATTTATTAAGAAAAAAGAAAGATAGAAGACAAAATTTGTGGACTTAAATATTTAAATACTTGCATATTTAAATTGTATAATTTCCTGAGATAATTGGTCAGTTAGCTGAATAATGGCTCATGCAAGACACGGATAACGCTAACATGAACAGCTGTTAAGAACACATTACTAACCGGTACAAACTAATCCTCTGATTAACATAACTAATTTATGAAATAAAAAAAGGATGCACTGAAAAAATAGATCAATCAGTATAATGGATCCGGAAAAAAAAACAATGGTATATTAAAATTAAATCAGCTTTTGAAAAGTGGGGAAATTTTGTGATCAATTTGCAACTGTTGAATAAAATTTCAAGTAAACTGCTCAACAAATTCTGGCATGAAATATCAAAAATGTACAGCCGCAGTTTGATTATGGTGTAATTTTTTTTGCTAATTGCAATCTTTTCCAATCAAGCAACATTTTCTGATTTTATAATGCACAAATAATAATCACAACAATTATTATCATCATTAACTAAAAAAAATAAAATAGAAAAATATTTAACAGAAAAAATGTTCAGATAATTATATTTACGAAGCATAGTAAACAAAAAAAATTTCAAAGCCTTTTTCAATAATTGAAAAAGAATTTTTTCATAAATAATGACGTAAAAACTGTACACATGCTTCATTGTAGACATGGAATAAATGGTCACATTATTAGCAATGCTAATGATGAAATGATGAATAAAAAAAATACGAATAAAAATTTCCGCTGAAGCATATCTACAGTTAGTTGGTGTCGCTTTATTTTCTTTTACTTTCTGTTTTTTTACAGTAACCAATTGAATGCGAGAACGATTGTAGTATATAGTAAAACACTGGAGAAAAAGAGAGAACAATATCAAAACACTTGGACAAATATTTCAGGCAACTGCAATTGCACGAACAATGCAAAATATGCATACCACAAAAAATACTACAAAATTCCATTCAATGCTGAATAAACAAACTTGCTTGTAACGCAACGTAACAAAATGACGAAACGCGCAAATCTGTAAAAGCTTGCTTCTCCGCAAGTGGCAAACAAGCCGGCGAATTAATAGCTTAATGACAGTGATTTGTACTGCTGAACGTTGAACTGTTTAACCACAATCTGCTGAATAAAAAGACCCTCAAATCCAGCAACAACAAGCTAACAGTTGATTTGTTTTCTAATTAAACATTCGCGTCACAAGCAATGATGTAATTAAATTCTGATGCATAAGCGTACAAATGGCAGATGCAAAAGTGGACGACGACATTCAATCATAATTCATCATCACTATGCTCCGGTGCTATCTAACATTCATCATCTCTACTTTGGTAAGTGAAAAAATTTCAAATTCATATTTAATTAAAAAAATAATAAATTTCACCATTAATATAATGCTTTTTTGGTTGCTTGAAAAAAATGACAAGGAAAATTTTCACTTATATTTTGAAACAATTGCACTGGAAAATAATAAAATTTTTCATTTTAGCAGTTTGAATGACAATCAACTGGTCAATTATTTATTAAAATAAGTACCATATTTATTAAAATTTTCGAACATCACTTCAAAAGGGAATTTCTGTTTCGTATCTGTTTGTTTGTATTGAAATGATGATTATTAATAATTATCATCATTTAGCGACTAATTTTCTTTTACTTTCTTTTCTGCATTTGAAGTTTTCTCAGTTGAACAATTTCATTTATATTAATCTATTTATATCATTATATGTTCAACAATCTGTTGAAATTTACTTTTCAGCTAAACCTTATTAATATTAATCACTTGTTTACTTGAATTGAAAAGTAAACAAAAATATCAAATCTCATTCAATGAAAGTGAATTGTTTCAAGTGAATAATTAAACTAAAACTGAAATGGAATTTTCAGGCCGAATACAAATTCACATATGTAATAATAATACACACTTCACACGCACAACAATTTTAACAAAAAGAAAAGCAAGTTCAATAAATAAATAAATAAATAAATAAACAAATATATACATTTCGTTTCTTTAAGTAAAATGCTTAAATTGAACTTGAGATTTGCAGATTTTTGCGAAGATATGCCAAAGTAGCATCAGTTATGAAAAATATTATTACAATACAACGGTGAGAATTTGATGAACGTCAGAATTTTAAAGTGACAAATAAAAAAAAATTTTTTTCCTTATCAGATTGAACGTGGCCACGTCCCAAAAATGTATCGCAGTTGGTCGGTAGATTTTCCCGGCTACAAACCCGTTGCTTACACTGCAGAATGTCCCAAAGATGTGACCTGTGATCCGGATATAGAGTTGAATTGAAATTTCATGTTTATAATTGTTTCCCTGTTGAACAAAGTGATCAAATATTAAAATTTCACTTCAGAGATCCCAACTTTGAGCCCCGTTTCAACGACTACGACAATAATGTTGATCGTCGTCGTTTGAAGAAGCATATCAGCGGGAAACACAAATCATACGCCCTGAACGGAAAGTATCCGTTGAATCCGAATGGCAGAACCGGCGTAACGGGTCGAGGGGTTCTGCGTCGATATGGTCCCAATTATTTGGTACAAATTCTGATAAGCAGGTTGATGGAAACTTTTTTCCATTTTCTGTCAGTCAATTTTTCAACACATTCCTTTCAGAGGACAGTCAGTAAGAGAATATATTGTCGTCGAGCCGGAAAATCCCGATGAATTAGTCAGCTTTCCTGAAGTATTTGTCATAGCACATAAATAAATAAATATATATATATATTCTCTTCAAATTTGAATATTTTTTATAGGATTTTGTTGACAGTACAGAATTTACATTCATTCCACCAAAACTTTACGACCTATTATTGAAAGAGCTGAGCAAATTTTACGATCCCAGACACGCAACATATTTGCTGGAAAAGACATTTAAACATAAAGTTGAGGTATGATTCCAATGGTATTTTTACTTTTGTTCAAAGATAATTAATTAATCGATTTCCATCAACCACTGTTGAATTAACGAAAATAAAATACAATAAAATTCCAGAATTTTCCAACAACAATGAGAACTAACTAAATTCGAAAAGAGAATAAGTATCCGTCTGATTTTTCTATTTGTTTTGTTGGAGAATTTTAATTGAATTCATCAATTTTGCAGCTGTATCGAGGTTTCGTGGCTGACAATCGAAATACAGACAACGCTTGGATAGAGGCACTGACCATCGAGTACAATGATCCCAAATACAAAGGTATCGGAAAGATCAAACTGAACCCGGATACCAATCCCATGCGTTTGAAATGGCAGATTTTGGATTTGAAATTTTTCGTCGACTCCATCAACAAGGTACTTTCAAAATCGGATATGTCCAGAGCATCGAAAATTGTCCGAGCGGTCAGGGTGTTCTTTGACAACTTGAAAGCCGGTAGTCCGGGTCACATTTATACAGGTCTACGTGTAATACTTTCACTCACCTCTCTGGGTTTGGGCGTGGCCAGTATTGCAGGTTGAATTCATCAAGCAGAAATACATACACATAAAAACAAGCATGCAACTAATTGACGTTTAACATTCTTCTCACTTGATCTTTCACAAATTAAAAAAGGACAAAAAACATGCTAAAGTTACCAAAGTTGAAATGTTCAAATTCCAATAAAAATACTTTTTTATTTTCCTATTATATGTCCATTTATTTTTGTTTCATTAAAGAAAAATTTAACTCAATCTCTCTGTATATATGAAACAGCTCAACAATGCACGAAGAAAAATTATTGTGTATTGGAAAATTAATTCACCAGTTCTACAATAGACAATTCACCAAACAGTTTTCAAATTCAACTTATGCAAATGATCTTTTTCGACATGTGATAAAATTATAATTTCCTCCTATATTAACCGAATATTTATTCGACAAAAAAGAGAATTAATTTGATTATCGAACAGTACGAGAAAGTTGAATGAAGTAAATAAAATGATGTTTTTTTCCTGTTCTCAATCAAAAACACTAACTACATGTTCCTCTTGACACAACGAAACTTTCACCAAAAAAAATGCTGAGCGCGTTTCAAAGCTTGTGTTTCTTCACTTCGTTTTCACGCATAATTCAGAAAAAGTAATTAGCAAAATGTAGACAACTGATTTCAATAAACAAGAAAAGAAAATCGCAATTAAATGCAATTTTCAATTTCACGCAATGAATATTTGAACACGCAAATCATCGATATTTGAACCATATCGATTTTGATGATGATTCACTAACTTCCCAAGTTTAAAGAGAAAAATAAATAAATAAATAAATAAATAAATAAATAAAAATAATACTTGAAAAGAAATCAGAGCTCGAAGGCGCGACCATCGTTGCCGATGCCGTCGTAAACGAAGGTGTTCACCAAAGGCACGTACTGACCGGTGAGCAGTTTCACCGCCTCATGGGCTGCCATGCCGGCAATGACCGAAGCAGTGCAGTGCAATTCCACGCCGCCATAGCGGCAGATCTCGTCGACAGAACTCGATTTGATGAGTTTCGGCAAATCATACGATTCCAATATGCCGTCGACAATTTTCCCCAACTCGACTTTGTCCCAGTCGAATTGCTGCTGTGTGGTGCCGCTGCCCGGATATCGGTCGTTTTCTGCATGGAAGCGGTCCACGGCTCTCAGCAGCACATACCAGCTGAAGTGACGACCACTAGCTTGCAACTCGTTTCTCATCACGTTCACTTCGGCCGATTCTGAACAATTTAATTTTTCAAATATATACATATCCATATACATACGTATATGTATATGCAAACTTGCCTGGCCGATACTCATCGAACAGAGAACGTCCGTGAATCACGCGAATGGAAGATGCATTCTTGCAAAAATGCTTCGTATTTTTCAAACTGATCGACCTGAAACGACTCTGTCGATGGCTCATCGCCAACGCTTCGACCGTCTTCTCCACATAGCCGTGAACTATTGCCGCATCTTTGTCAGCTTGTTTGGCAAAAATATTCTGCAACGTGACAAAACGATTCGTGTCCGATTCCATATCCGGCAGAACGCCACTCATCGGCAGCCGTCCGGCCCCTTCGTTATTGACAAACTGGTTCACAGCATGGGCTAGGATCCAGAACGTTCCACTCTCGTGGTTCACATGCTGTGCCGACGGGTCCTTCAAAACTTGCGACACGTGATACGGCATCTGATATTTGTGCAAATATATACCAATTGCACGTCTTGCTGACACAAAAATGGAGTCAAAAAGTAAATTATCGGGACAAATCTTCCTCAGATATTTTTCAAATGTTGACTAAATTATACAATATCACTTAAAGAAAAACAATTATATTTCATCACGTTATAAACATATCAAACGGACGCTATTTGAAAACTGCTACAGTTTGATAATTAAGAATAAATTTCCAAAACATACTGAAAACACTTCAAACTGATTTATTTCAACCGACTACTTCTTTCTTCATTTCAAACGCGTCAAATTCAATTCTTCCATTTATTCGCAATATTACTCCACTATTATTTAAATTTATTCATTATTTTAAACCATTATTTAAAATTCACATTATCTAAAAAAATTAAATCGAAGCTCACAAATGTGTTCAATAATATTAAAAGTTTTCACTTTTTCAAAGTACAAAAAAAACAAATGACAAATTGCAGTTATACTGTAAATTGAAAATGCTCAAGAGCAATTTACGACGAGCCGTTCTGAAAATACTGGTAGCTTATCAAAAAAAGTAAAATAAATTACCTTAATAACGCAATTTTCTTGAAATGAAGAAGGGAATGCATTCGGATTACCAATTTCGAGGCGCCAACAGTGGAGTGCTTTGATGATCCATATTAAGTTTGGCATGTGCTTCAACTCTGCATGCGTTAGTGAAGAAAAATCGATAGACTCGACATATTCATGTAGTTCTGGAGTGGCATAATCTAACATTAAATCTGGAATTGGAAACTCTTGGTGCGATTGGAAAATGCAGTGTTCCTTAACGACCAGTCGAATCATGCCAACCAGACCATTGGTTTTGCAAACAATCAGAGGAATGCCATGGTGCCAGAGTCTATCACTTAGTTCCAAAGCGAACTTCTCGCCCAGGGCTGTACCGATTACAAGTGAAAATCCGTCGAATGCAGCACGGTTGGTAGCAAAAATACGTTTCGGACATTCGGCTACATACCTGCCAATAACATCTGGATTCAACTCCTGCAAATAACAAGTGCTTGAAAAAAGATGACGAACAAGACCAAAATATATTGATAAATACATAACTTATACGTGCAAAATATTGGAAATAATTGAAAACTGCAACAATAAACATACATTCAACGATTCGCATGCTAACTTCGCTTTGTATTCGCCGTGACTGGTAGCATTTATAAAATAGTTGCTGCTGCCATCGTCCAGATGCACAACATCACCGTCAAAAATTGTGAAAGATCCAATACCAGGAAGAACCAAACTTTTTAAAATTTCGCAGCCTGTGATGGTTGCGTTCAAAAGGCAAACATTCGCCAATTCCAACTTATTTTGTCCGTGATCACCCCAAAGACGTAACTGTCGGTCATAGCGAATCTCTTTTTCTGGCTGAAGTTTGGCTGAAATCGTATCATCTACAGACATTTATCGACTGTATGAAGCCTGGAAAACAGCAAAAAACACTACTGCATTAATTTGCTTACAAATGAATGCAAAAACGTTAAAAGTACTATTATGTAATTGTATAAAATAAAAATTAAAAACATAATTGCAATATCATGATTCTCATTCCATGGCTGTCACTTCAGCAACATTTCATCTCACGCAAAAACTCCATGATTAAAGTACAGTAATATATAGTACTTGATTTTATTTCTATAATTATTTAATATTATCGTTGTATTGTTGTTAATAAATGTCAGAAATGTAGCATTTGGAAAATAATTATATAATTTTTTCATAATCTGAAGATGATGCCGTGCGAATTTTTGAAAGTGATATCATTTCCTTTTGCAAAAATTTAAGCTTCGCAGTAAAACGTATTATACTTTTGAAATTTATATCACTTCACGTGAATTTCATCACATTTCCGAACTATTATTAAATTTCAATTGCTAAAAACATTACGCAGCGCCCTATTTATGCCTGATTTAAATGAAATAAAAATTAAATCAATCTTTTTATTCATGAACCAGCAGTTCCAGCAAAATCAGTTCAATACAAACGTTGCGGTGGACCCATTGTTGATTTGATATTCACGCTTCGAATGTTTTGCCAGTTCTTTTTCAACAGCGATACCAAAAAATTCAGCGACAATGCAATGTTGTTGCTCAATTCTTCAGGTGCCATTGCAACGTGACCTACAGCAACGCTTAAGCACAGAACCTAAAAATTTAAGCTCGTTAGCTCGTTAAAAATAAAGAAAAAAACATTTCATGTGTTGCAAAACTTGTAATATTATAAAAAGGAACATCCGTACAAATACTCACCTTCTTCATCTGAAATTTAACTGTTGCTTTAAGTTCTTCAACTTTGGCAACCAGCGATTCACCGTGAGTAACTACAGTTGGAAATTTTCCTGCTTTATTCAAGCCAGGACCCAAAATTCGAGGAATCTGTTTGATCAACGATTCAGAAGCCAAAAATGCATCGAATGATTTTGCTTAAAAAAAGCACTGTTAATTTCTATCAAAAATAATTATTAATTGGCATTTATCTACCAAGGACTTTAATGGCTTTTTTGTTTTTGTTCAGTTTCTTCAACGCTTCCACATCTCGGTATGGGAGATTGTTCAGTTTCGCTTCATCCGTATGGTGTTGATCACCCAAAATGCAAACTTTCATTCTCGGTCGTGCAACATACTTCAACCTACATTTTAAATAAAGATCAAAACACAAAAGACCAATGTTAACAAAAGAAAACGATGCTTTAAGAATTTTCAGTAGCACATGGATTTGAAAATCTTCAAAGAATTTCAGCGTGGTGCATGTGTTATCATCATAATTTACATTTCAAAATAAAACGAATAACTTACTATTCATTTTGAGTAAACATTAAAAGTTTAAATTTCATAATTACAGCTTAATTGAATGTTGGCAATTCTACTCAGCCCAAGAAAAAATACCTTCCGAATACCTGCACTATTTATATTTTACAAGTCGGCTCATCGCCTCCCCAAAGTTTATAAAGACCCTGGGTAAGAGTCAAACTCTTCATCAGTTAACCATTTGCTATCGATAAAGTCATCAGAGTAGCGCAAAGACACACCTAACGCTTCCAGAAAAACGTTTGTCTTTTTGTGGATCATAATTTTTCAGAGCAACCTGCAGTTCAACAGTTTCCAAAAATTTTCGCTTCTTCTTGGCTGAATTCTGCAATACGGCGTTGACACATTCATTCAAAGTCTCGCGACTAATTTTGCTAGTACTAAAAATTCATTTGAAATATTTTAGCTTAGATATAATAAAAAAAAAGTTTACCTCATTTTATAGGTGACGCAACAAATTGATCAAAATGTTAAAACTGTTAGCTGCGTGAGTTGGCCAAAAGTATTATTGAAGATCAAGTACAAATAAGGTTTTCCCAAAACTTTAAAAATAAAAATTCCAAAAATGTAATTTACAAATATATTTTTTAATTTACATTTCTTAAGTAAATTTTTAATGTTTTATTTTTATGATTAAAAAAATGTGTGCTAGATAAGGCTAATTAAACTATTTTAGTACACTGTAATACAGTAAGATTTTTCCCATGTGACTCAAAGCGTGATTTATCTTATATTTGATGAGTTATCAACCTCAAAAGCATTCCCAATCTGATGTTAAACTTGAATTACAAGAAGACTGGGACAATCGTGATATTGCAGCATTGATATCTCACAACGTCAAAAAGATCTCTGATTTTCTTTGCAATTTTGGTTTGGACTTTTGTTTTTTAATTATAATATGCAAATTTAAAAATTTAGAGTTATCTTGCAAGTATAAAATAAATTTGGTAAACGAACGACTTAATTCTTTGGAGAAGAAAATTGAATATTTAGAAGCAAACGTATTATCA
This sequence comes from Trichinella spiralis, assembly GCF_000181795.1. Lineage (NCBI taxonomy): Eukaryota > Metazoa > Nematoda > Enoplea > Trichinellida > Trichinellidae > Trichinella > Trichinella spiralis. The sequence continues at coordinate 9,093,019 of NW_003526941.1, read as the reverse complement.
ATTAGTTGTTTTCAATTACTTTTTTCTTTTGCATTTTAGCTATACTGTTTTAGGTGACCAAAAGCGATACGTTAAATTGATTATGCGCATTCGTCATTTTTGCTCTGGTGGGCAAATTTTCAAGAAGCAGATTAAACCAATAGTGTCTCGTAACCCTGAAGAGGCTCGTAAGCGTGTATTGCGTGTTTATAAAGATTGGTACATTTGAATATCAGTAATTGTAATGATATCAAAAGTGTACATTGTTATTTTTGTTAAGGATGAAATTTGTTCCAACACTGAATTTCCTTTATCAATTGCATCTTCGAGAAGACGTGTTGCGAGACGCCATTAAGCGACAGTTTGTCCGAAACGCTGAAATTCGAGATATTCGGGCTGTGGATATTCTGACAAATAAAGCGGAAGTGGAGCTGAAAAATTTGAAAGAAGCTTGGACACCTGGAAACGTGTTGTTGAACACTTTATTTGAAGATCACGTCGAAAAGAAGCCTACAGATTTTCTTTCACGTTTTCTTGTTGGCAGAGAATAATGCTTCTTGTGCATAAGTTGACCTCTGCAGCTTCAACCTTTTTGTCTGTTTCTTTTCTACGTAAGTTTACAGCGTTTTTTCCTTCGTACTTTAGTAATTCGACAATGAACTCAACTGTTGATAATGAAGAAATTAAGCGATTTTCAAATCTCAGCCAAACTTGGTGGGACGAACAGGGTCCCATGAAATTGTTGCATTCATTCAACTCGGTTCGTGTGCCGTGGATAAAAGATACTGTAGTTTTGCAGTTTGGCAAAGCTTCATCAAATATTAATACGTTTTTTGGCTATAAGCCGTTGAATGGTGTTAAAATTCTGGACGTTGGTTGTGGGGCTGGTATTATGAGTGAAAGTTTAGCTCGGCTGGGTGCAACGGTTGTCGGTATCGATGCCAACTCTGAAGGAATAGCTTTGGCTAAAGAGCATCAACGATTGGCTGGTTTAGGGGAAAATTTGAAATATTTTGTGTGCGATGTTGAATCTGTTGCACAAAGTGTCGGTGAATCATCGTTCGACGCTATTGTTGCATCGGAAATTATCGAGCACGTCAACGATCAGACTCTGTTCATCAATCACTGCGTTGATTTAGTTCGTTCCGGAGGTCTGCTGTTTTTTACAACTATTAATAAGACAATTTGGTCGAAGATATTTGCCATTTTTGTGGCTGAGAACGTTTTGCGTCTTGTACCGAAAGGTATTCATGAGTGGAACAAATTTTTCTCTCCTCAAGATTTGCAAGTGAACTTAGAACGTCGAGGTTGTTCCGTAAGAATGATTAATGGTTTGATGTACAATCCACTGCAAAACAAATGGTACTGGACAAAGAACATCAACGTCAATTACGCTTTGTATGCTGTGAAATTATGAACGCGTTTACTTTTTTTTATACTGTATTACAGTGATTAAAACAAATAAACATATCAGTGCAATGTATTGTTCGAAAGTTATATATTTCAATAGAAACAGAAGTGAAAGTAAAAATTATAAAAAGAAAATTGTAGTATAATGTTTTAAGTAAATTAAATTTTCAAAAATAATAAATCAAATTGGTCGGGTCTTGATTTTTTCGTTACTGTAGTTTGTGTAATTGTTAACGTGAATTGTTAAAATTTAAATATATTAAGCGAAATACTTTTCAATTTGTGTAATGTGTGATACGTGATTTTAAGTGAATGGCAAAACAACTTTGGTTTCACACAAAAAGAATCCTATCTCCAATTTTGCATTGTTCTCATTTGAATTATACGCGATGTAAGTAGTTGTATATTTGTCATGTCACTTTGAATGTAAATAAATATTAAAAGATTAGGTTTCTGTGACAAAAAGCAATCAACTAATGAACTGCTGCGCGAACTGTTGAATAACATGGAATTGGCTCAGAAAAGTACAAAACGTATCGGCTTCAAATTATCCACTCCCGGTAAGACTAAGAAGCCAGTGGAGAAGATTAAGAAAACCGCTGTCGAATATGCAGTTGAAGATGTTGCATCTAATTTCGGTGGTGACGTGGAAAAGACAAAATCGGAAATATACAATAAATTACACGAGGGAAATGTAGCATCGCAGCCAAAATCAGTGCCATTTGAACAGTTGGAGAAGCTATTTTCCAAAATGACTTTCGACGAATCTCCAACAAAGAGCAACGTGCCATACCGCAAAGCTGAAAGATTTACCAGACAATCGTCACTTTCTTTTCCAAGCAGTGGCATGTTGGAGTAAGTTTTTTGAGCTTGAATGATTTTTCCACGAAAGTCTTTTGTGAATACACTTAGGAAGTTGAATTTGGAGAAAAATTCAAGCGCAAGATTGAACATTTTTACAAAAAAGGAAGATCCAGTGACAACTGAAAAGCCTCTTCTTCCAGTGTGGAAAAAATTGGAACAACTATCAGCTAGGTCGACTGCATTGCCGAGAAATGGTTTTGAAGAGATGATCCAGTGGACGTTGGAAGGGAAAATGTTCCCGTATCCGATTGACAATGAATACCTTTGGTTTGAAAAAGAGTATCCATTTTATGAGCATGTTTTTTTGGAACCACTGTTAGAGAAAGGTTTCCCGAAAGATGGTCCAGTTCGTCGCTTTATGGAACTGGTCGTGCAGGGCTTATCGACAAATCCGTACATGACAGTGCAAAGAAAGCACGAACACATTGCTTGGTTTCGAGATTATTTTTCTAAAAAACAAAAAGAAATTGATCGAATAATTGATAAGGAAAAAATTCGTGCTGTTCGAAGTAAATAAATGTTGAAAAAAATTGTTGAATTTTAAAATATAATTTTAAAAATTAGTATTAATTACGTACTGTAAAGAATAAAAACTTGACTATCCGCTCTTCTTTCTGTCTTTTTGAAGATATTTGCTGTATACTGTAGCAGAGACTGCCATTTGTCGTCTTGTCACAGTTTGTGTCATAATACTGTATGAGTTATTTTTCTTCGTAGATAAGTATGGAAGTTGTTGTATTTTTTAATTTTCGCAAAAGAATATATTAATTTCAGGTTCCCATTTTACTCAAAAGTGGGGTGTAATATTTTTTAATCATTTTTGACTGAATTCATAATAACAAGTTTGTCAAGCAAATTATGAACATTATATTTCAAATTTTTTTGTTTTGCTCAAATTCAGTTCGATGAGAATAGAAGTTTTTTTGCATTTTTGGTTTCAGGAGGGCGTGCGGTGTTTATCGACTGATTTCGTATTCCGAGTTTTGATTCAAGATGTCTTTGCCAACGATGCAAACACCCACACTCCGTTCTCAACAGCTAGGTAAACGTTTTTATACTGTCACGAAGTATACTTTGAGTTTTTGTTCTGTTTTTCTTTCCTCTCGCAATTTTATATGATCTGCTTATTCAATTTATGAATGTTTAATTATACATCCATATGTTGTTATAAACGATTCATTGTTACAGGTGTTTTGAAACAGATATTAAATTTCAATCGTCCATTAACTGAATCTGTTGCTCATGAACCATACTGGAAAGTGCTAATTTATGATAAGGCTGGAATGGACATTTTGTCGCCACTGATTAGTGTGAAAGAGCTTCGTGAATGTGGTGTAACGTTGCACTTGTAAGTTAAATCAGCTACCTGTTCTGTTTGAATAGCTGCATGATGAATAACTTTATTCTTTGCAATTTATTAGTATACTACGGAAATGTTTCTTTTCTTTTGTTTCTGGCACGCAATATTTTATTTTTCTGTAAATTATTGAAACATTCGTTTCTTTAAATTGAATCAAGCTTGTTTATTTTGAAGAAAGAATAGATCAAGCAGCATGTTGTTGTTCAACAGGTAGTTGATATGATGAGTTTGATTTGCTTTACATTTTACATATTTGTGAACAACATATGTGAACACAGGTGAATATATTAACAATAAGTGCATTTAAAAGAATGCAAGCTGCAATAGTGTTAATGATATTGTTCAGTTGAATGAACTTTGTGGTTTGTTTAAAAGTGATGCATATTCCATATGAATTTCTTTGAAATACTGTGAAGATTTTGTATTTATGAAGAATTTCAAGTAGTATTTTGACATTTGGGTAAATTTGATTATAGATTGTTGTCCAGTCAACGGCAATCACTTCCTGAAGTACCGTGCATTTATTTTATCATGCCCATCAGAGAATCGATCGATCTTTTGTGCAAAGTGAGTTGGTGACTTTGTATTCTATTTTTTTTCAGAAAATTCAACATCTAGGATCTTGCTGGAGGAATGTACGAAAGTTATTATTTGAATTTCATATCTCCTCTCAGCCGTCCTCTGTTGGAAGATGTAGCTACTGTAGCAGTTGAGACGAATTCAGTTTCACAAATTCAAAAAGTACTCAACAATAATGAATAGTGTTGATTGGTTTGTAGTGTTTGTTGTTCAGGTGTTCGATCAGTATTTATCGTTTATCTCGCTCGAAGATGATCTGTTTGTTTTGAAAAAATACACTGACGAAAATCCATTATCTTTCTATGGTAAATTGTTGTGTTTATTGGTATTCACTTATGCTTACATGGTTCGTGGTATTCAGCGATAAACAGACCACAAGTGGACAGCGGTGCGATGGAAGAAATTGTGAATGCAATTGTGGACGGTCTGTTTTCCGTGTGCGTCACGCTCGGTGCCGTGCCGTATATACGATGCCCACGCGGCAACGCCGCTGAACTTGTTGCCGGGGTTGAAATTATTTATTAATTTATTTAAATTTTCCATCATCGACTATTTGCAGAAATTGAACACCAAAATTCGAGACAGCTTGCTCGACGGGCGTAACAGTTTGTTCACTGATGAAGGATTGCGATCCTCGTTGTACAGCTTTCAACGGCCAGTGCTGATCATCTGCGACCGCAGTTTGGACCTTACCACACCGTTGCATCACACTTGGACCTATCAAGCTTTGATCAATGAAGTTCTGGTGAGAATTTTTGAAATCTAGTTGTTTATTTGTTGATGCATCTCTTTTCCCACGCTCCGCTTTTTTTTTGTTCAGCCTTTTCAGTTGAATCGTGTCAAACTCGATGCTAATTCAGCGAACAAAGCAAAAGAATTGGACATCAATGTGAATGACAAATTCTGGATTGCTCAGAAAGGAAAGTACGTTTCGCAAACGGATGATGATGTATTTTTAAAGTTCATCATCATCAGTTTTATTAATTTTTTTTCCCATTTCACTGTTGCAGTCCATTTCCAACCGTTGCCGAAGCAATACAAGAAGAGCTTGAATCTTATCGCGCGAAAGAAGAAGATATTCGTAAATTGAAACATTCTATGGTAATTGTTTTTGCTTGTTTGTTTGTTTGTTTTGAAATTTGCATACGCAAGTCAGGGTTTGGATGGCGAGACCGACGAGACGATTTCTTTGTTGACCGATAACACGGCTGAACTGACTTCCACTGTCAAATCTCTGCCGGAATTATTGGAACACAAGCGTCTGATTGACATGCACACCAACATTGCTACGGCTGTTCTGGAACAGATCAAGGTGATTTTTCTCATTCAAATTTTGCTCGCTTATTTGTGATGTATTAATTTTTCAGTGTCGCAAGTTGGACGTGTTTTTCGAAGCTGAAGAGAAAATAATGAATAAACAAGCTACTGAACGATCGGTGATCGACATGATCAAGGATGTAGAATGTGGCTCTGCCGAAGACAAGATGCGCATTGCTTTGATCAAATATTTATGCACCGACATGTCAGAGGTTGTGTGAAATGGTTTTTTCTGCACTGTGTATATATGTATATTTTTAATAAGCTGGTGTGGTTTTTGTTGTAGAATGAAGTTGGGCAGTTGATGCAAGCGTTGGAATCAATCGACTGCGATGTATCCGCGTTCAAATATTTGAAACGGGTCAAGTGAGTTTAACTTTATTAATAAATAAATATATTTACAATGAAATTAAGTTTCATGCTTGTCTGTTTGTGCAGGCAGTTTTCTTCGAACGCTACTTCGGATCAGTATTCTGGTGGTGGTATGAAAACGGTCAACATGTTCAGCAAGTTACTCAGCCAGAGCTCGCAGTTTATCATGGAAGGAGTGAAAAATTTGGTCATTCCAAAACGGGTATATCTTTGCTTTGTTTACTGTTTGTTTGTTTGTATTTTTCAATTTTATTGTTTTTTCAAGAACTTACCTCTGACTGGCATTGTCGACGCGATCATGGAGATGAAAAATAATCCAGAAGTGGACGGTTATTTGCAATTCGATCCAAAGTTGTACAAAACTTCAGTTGCATATGCACCGCAGGGGTAAGAAGTGCACTGATGTTTGTTTGTTTGTTGTTGTTGTTCATCTGCTGAACCATCTTCATCTGAAAGAAAGGGTTTTTTTGACAGGCAACAACAGAAAAGCAAAACTTCCTTCAACGATACCATAGTGTTTATGATTGGTGGCGGTACGTACGCCGAATACCAGAATCTGGTCGAATATAGAAAATCCCGTCGCATCATCTACGGTTGCACAGAGCTTGTCAACGGGTGTCAGTTTCTTTCCCAGGTTTGAAAACAAAATTGAAAATTCATTTCTCATTTGTGTCTTCTTTCTTTCAGCTTACTCGATTAGGAAGAGAAATTTAAAGAAAAAAGTAATCTGTTTTTTTTTAATATACACATCATTTTCATCACTAATTACTACTGTAGTTTCGGTGCATTGATATAACGTGAAATTTTTAAATTTTCTTCTTCTCTAACTGTGTACTGTAATATCTTTATTATTCTTCTACTCACTCGTTCGTGGATGTTTTTCTCTGGCAGAAAAGAAGCTTTCTTGAAATTAGTTTTTAGTTTGCATATTCTCTCTGCACCACTTTATCACTAGTAACTGCTGCTGCTGCTGCTGCTCTATATATAATAAATAAAATAATACACAGTGAAATAAAAATTAATCACAACAATGAATGAATGGAAGAAGGATGGAAAAAATGACTGTTCTGCTTTTTAATTTGTCGTCTTAAAGCAGTAAAGTAAAATGAAATAAAATTTATTTTTAAGAAAAAAGCAACTGTCACTGGATAGTAACTACCGGCTGGCAGGCGGGCAAGCATTTACTTCTTGTTCGTTCGGAAAATCGATTTTCACTTGTTGTATTTTGGCGGCTTTGATCTTCTTCATCCACAAGAAACAAATCCAGACGTTTCTTCTAATTATTAGCCATATTATCAGTCGGTCAACAACAACATAAACTTCTTCTTTTCCGTCTCTCCTGATATTTTCTGCTTGTTGCGGTGAGGTAAAAAGAAAAAAAAAGAACAAAACTTGATTCTTCTTCTTTTTCGATAAACTGTTTCATCAAAACAGCGGACCCTTTTGTTGTGGTGGTGGTGCGTGGGCGTAATTGAGAGTTGGTGACTGGAACGCGCGCGCAACTGCGATAAAAGGGATGGAGAGGCAAAAACAAACAAATAAACAAACAAACAAGCATAATAATATACGGTGGTCAGGAGGCAGGAAAAATAAGCAAGCAGTTTTTTTAAGCACAGTAGGCGAACGTCGTCGAACAGATAGATAGAGAAAAGGATAAATTTCGCCCAAAAAAAATATATATATTCTAGGTAAAATAGTGTATAACCTGAGAAAAAATGATCGAGGAAAAAAAAGAGGATGTCAGTTGTCAACAGAACAAGCGAGGCAAACAAACAATATGTACAAGCGGAAGAATTGTGAATTTCAATCATCACGAAGTGGATGGAGGAGGATGTTCCCTCAAATCACGATAGTGAACTTTCATGTGAGCGTTTCGACTTTTCACTTTTGAGAAAACCCTTGAAAAAAACAAGTAATAAAATAGCAACAGCAGCTAAATAAAAGTTTCTTTACGTATAATAGAATAGTGTCGGTTGCTTACTTGCCGCAGAATTTACAAGAGAAATGAATGGGCGAGACGTAAATATCGGCGCTGCCGGCAGCAGTTGCGCCAACGGCGCCGTTGCTATTGTTGTTGCTGCTGCAATGAGGCTGCTGCAGCTTTTTCTGTTGCTGTTCAACTTCCATCGCAGTGACGGACAGTGTGGGAACGACGACGGTTTCCGAAACAGTCGGAGATGTGCCCTTGGCGTTGCCAATTGTTGGAGTGCCGGTGCCGGTACCGGCGTTGGTCACTTCAGCACTGGTTGCCATGGCAACGGAACCGGAAGTAGAATTTGAATTTTGTTCGACCGCCGCCGGCGAACAGCTTCTCAACGATCGCTTCATGCCCAGTTCGAGGTATTCGCGTTGTTGTTTTGTTCGTCGATATTTTCTGTAACTTTTTTTGAAAAGCGTTTTCCAAGAATAATAAAACGAAATGCACTGCTGAACGGACTTTGTTTTCACCTAAAATTCAGAAAAGCAAAAAATAAAATAAAGCAATAATTGATATTTCATGTAATACTTTTTTCGAGATCTCGTTGAAATCTTTGTCAAATTTTAACAATGCCGTTTCGAAAGTTTCAATTTCTTCCGGTGACCACATGTGTACATCTGAGCGAAAGCGACAGGAAAAATTGATATAATACTGTTATTCTTTTTTGAATCAAATTCACCTGGATAATTGCACGAATGTAATGGATGTCCTTCTGGAAATGGATTTTCAGAGTTGAGTAGACGCAACGCTGCTTCCTTAATTAAAAATATGTTAAAAACAACAAGAACAATGTTCACACACTTTGACATTGCCACCGCAGTCGTACAACAAGTGCCAAGCCAGTTCAGAATTCAAGCCGCCGCCTAAAACTGCCGGACTGTTAGCCAATTTCAACAAAGCGTTTACTAAAAAGAAAAGAAAAATCGAATAATAAATAATATTTGAAAATGGAAATTTTTTTTTATACGTACATTCAGCATCGGTGACATTTTCCAAACATTTCGGATCAAAAACGAGAGTTTCACGATCTTCCGGCTTATCATCCATCGATACTAGTGGAAAAATAAAAATCAATAAACGAACAACAACAACAATAAACAATTCGTACAATCCATCGGTGGAATGACAGCTTGATATTCGTTGCCAACGTTGATATGGCTGTAAAAATTTGGATTGTAAAAATAAAACAATGAATGCGAAACAAAAATACGTGCAATGAAAATATATTAATTGTGATAAATCTTACGGTAGAGAATCCGTTTTGACGGGCGAATCGGGCGGTGATGGGATAGCGGGACTGACGCAATCGCTGGTTGTATAGCCGGCGGCAGCGATGAGCGCGTTCAAATTCGGATTGTCCCAAAACGATTCGCGGCCGAAGCCGGTCGCCGGTGCGCTTTTCGGCTGCGCCGGGCAAGGCCGGTGAACGCGACAAAACAAACCCGAGCCTTTGCGCAGAGGGCTGAGAATCGGCGGCGGCGTGTACGGGGTGCGCGCCGGCACGCCGAATATCGACGCGAAGCTGCTTTCGGAAATTGTCGGCGAACGGAGTTGACTTTGGAAACGGTTGAAGAAAACGTGCGGCGGAATGACCAACGGCAACGGTTTGAATTTGGACGCCGACGTCGCCGCCGACGAACGACTATTGCGACGGCTGGGAGCAGCCGACGAGCCGGCGCCGGCGCGTTGCAACGACTCGTCCGATTTGCCTTTCGCGCCGGCGGCTGCCAACGGCTGCGAGTCGATGTGGCGCAGGGAATAGGAACGCGCGCGACTCCACTGCGAGCCGTCGGTCATGCCGTTTTTTCTCAACAGTGAAAAAATACTGTCCGGCTTGCCGCGGCTTCTTCGTCGTTGCTGTTGCTGAGGTTGAATTTGAGCTTGAGATTGCTGAGGTTGTTGTTGTTGTTGTTGAGGGTGGTTTGTTGTCGTGGTCGTGGTCGGTCGTTGCGGATTGGAAAGCAACGAACACGGCGCGGTCATGTGACGCTTGCGGTCGCTTTTCACTTTCGTACTGTTGTCGCAGTCGCCCATGTCGACCAAGTCGAAATTCTGAGTCGCACCAAAATCAAAACCCAACAAACCGAGTTCGGCTTCCGATACCGCGCCGCCTCCACTGCCGGATGCCGGTGGCAAGAGGAAAAAATCCAAATCCGACGCCGTGGCCGAACCGCCGCCTCCGCCGCCACCGCTACCGCTACTGGCGGCGTTTGCGCCGACGACGGCGTCGTCGTCGTCAATTACCAACGACGGACCCGTCGGATCGAACCGACCCACCGTCGGCGTGTAGAACGGCAAACACAACGACGCCGAACCATTGTCAACGACGCCCCTTCCACTGGCCAAACCACCGGCCACGCCCACACCCAAGCCGGCCGGAAACGACATCAAACGCGACCGTTGATAAGCCGGCTCGGCGAGAACATGGCGCTGTTGCTCGCTGCTCAGACACAAGCTGCTTCCCGAATAGCTTCGTCGTTCTTTGCCATGCGCGAACTGGTCCGACTCGTAGAGCAGCGTCGAAGTCAAATCGGACGACTGTTCAGTGTCGTTTTTCGAATCAAACTGGGCAAATGAATCCAAATTTGGCAAAACAACATTTCGGCTCGCTACTGTGGCGACCGACTAGAAAACAAAAAATCAACAAACAAACAAACAAACAAACGATAATCTGTCGACAAAACTTCACTTCCTATATACTTTATCACATGCGTCGACAAATAACAAACACTTTTGCAATTTTGATGAACTTATAATTCAATTGAAACATTACTTTGAAAAGAAAACAATTTATAAAAATGTCATTTGTCAATGGTACATACAGTATGAATGCAAGCAAGTAAGTGGTTGAAATTAAATGAAGAAGAAGTAAAAAACAAATTAATCATTCGACAGCGTTGCAATTTTGTGCAATCGATCAACGGCATATTTTAAGGGGTAAATTGTTCGTTTTACCTGCGGAACTGTACTTCTCGTTGGAGCCACTTCGGCAGTGGTGGAAGTGAATTCCATCACCGACAGCTTATTCTCGTCAGTGCTGTTCACTCTGGTCGAATCACCGTTGTGACTGGACACCGACGATTCACCGGACACGGCCGGCGGCCATTTCAAATCCACCTCGTTCATCGGCATAAGCAACGCCTGTTGCAGGCTACGATCACCGGACGCGTTCATCGGTTGCTTGTGCGCGGCCCAACACCGCTACTAGCCGTCCAAGGAGCTAATTTTTGCTGAAAAACCTCAACTGCTATCACACAAACAATCAACTAGCCGCCTGGCCGAACTGATTGGTTATCCGGCTGCCACCTTTGGAAAAATTTTTTTTTAAATAATTTTCCGACAAACTTTCGCTCGCGCACTCTTCACACGCAATAATCACACGCCGTCGACCAATACAGACAGAATACAATACAGAAAACGACCGAAAATGGGGCTAAATTTCACAACACGCGAACCCTGTTTTCAAAACGTAATAAACACAACCCCTTTCAAATGAACAATTAATCAAAAACAATCAAACGCCGCCATCCGCCAAACTCATTTTCACTGAAAGCTTCAAAAATAAGCGCCACCATTATAAATAGCAACTAATTAACTAAGAAATCAAAAAAACCAAACAGGCATCGTGAAATTAATAAAATATCAACGTCACACTGTCATTGAAACAACAAACAGTGCTGCAACTTAGCTCATATTATTAGCTAGCAACTTTTTCAATTTTTCATGTTTATGGATTAAAATTTTCAAACAATATATTCAAGTGCCATTTGCAACAATCAATATATGCAAGAAATGGCAAATGTTGAAATGTACTATAACCACCGAACAAACCACTGAGAAGTGGAAATTTCACAACTGTTCACTTTCAATGTGCAACTCTGACTAAACTGAAAGCTGAATGGCAAGCACTATTCAAATACAATCATAAATTGCAAACATATCCAACTAACAATAGACAAATTTATAGCATAAAATCACTGTTGCCAATGCAAAATTAGTTGGCATTTTGTCAAAAGAACACGTAGTATCAAAAAAACAGCAACATTTCATTTAGCAAAGTAAAAAATATGATTTACCGCATCATATGTTGGAGAAGAAACAAAAACAAAATAAAGTGAATCAATTCGAAAAGCTAAAAATTGAAAACTTTTTTACCTAGCTGACCATTGAAATATTTATGAAGAGAATAGATCAAACAAGGAAGCGAAGTTCAACAGGAATATCATTGAAGAAGTTACGCAATTTCTGAAGCTTACAATGTACAAAAATAGAAATACTTTTCTTTGCTGCAACAACAATTGAATTTTCATTTCTTAAAATTAACTTTACGAGCAATCATTAGAAGCATCAATCACATAGGGCTGAATTTAACTGGCACTACGCAAATCTACAGTATGCAACCAAATTTCCTATTAACATTACGTAGCATTCAATTGCAATTTTAAAATTTATACATGAAAAACAAATATTAATACAAATTAGTAATGCAAAACTATTTACAAATGTAATGTTGCAATTGCTGAAAAAATTATATGATAATGTTTTTTCAGTATACAAAATTACTGTATTACCAAGAATATGATAAAATCTCTATTTTGAATTGGAACAAAATTATGAAGTACACCTTTACAATTTTATTTTTTATAATAATTGAAAACATTTAATAGCGTTCATAATATTGCAGTAGTTACGACGATTAAACTTGAAAATCATTAATAACAAAAAATGCTTCCGTGGCATACATTTAAACCCATTGTAAGTGTTTATTGGCATGTGTTTGTTAAAGTAATGCCTTTATAGAAAAATGAATTTATAGAAACTATTCATTTATTCGATTACTAGACTGATGTTATTATCATAAAATTATACAATTTTCCGTACTACTTTGTTAAACATTATCAAAGAACAGTACTATTTATTTATTTAAACTTGAATATTTTATAGCTTATTTTGCTTTATTCATTAAAAGCTTTGTTTCACAAAAGAATAAAAGTGAAATTGTTTAGGAAAGCCGTTGTTCATTTACGTGAATAAATTGTTAATAAATCCTGATTGTCATGCAAAGTAACCTTTAAAATGCAACATAAGCTTCACATTCGCACATTAGGAATTATTTTCAAGTAGTTCGATTCAGATTTGAAAAAAAAACATTTTTTAAGTAAATTGATCTTGAATTACATTTGATTGATTGGAAATTTTGTATTTTTGATTGGTTATTTTTTTTAATTTCATGTTTCACATATTTGTTTTTCTGAATTAATCGAACAGTTCGCTTAAATGTCATGTAATGTTCTTTTCTTATGCTTATAATAGGTAAAACTATAGCATTATAGGTATAACCGAAATAAAAACGAGCAAAAGCTTTTTAATTTTCAGAATGTGTTATTAATGTACTAATTTGCATTTTGAAATTTTAGATTCTTTCAACTGAATAGAATTTGAATGAAAACGAAGAAGAAGAAGAAATCGAATTTGCCTGATGAAATTTCAATAAAATCTACAGATGAAACGTTTGATTTTCTTACCGATTTTGAAGAGATAACAGATTACACTTGTTTGAAATCAACGACAATCAATGATAAGAAGAATACAAGTAAGAAGCGTAAGCTTAAAAATAAGCAGAGCCGTGCAATAATTGATAAGCAAGAAGCAAGTGGGAAAAAGAGTAAATTGGAATCTTTTGAATCCGGTAAATATTGCCTTGAAGTGATTTTGCATGTAAAGTTAAATGAATTGTTTGTTTATGATTTGCGTTTGTTTGCATTATTTTTCATAATTGTTTGTTGATTGTTTCAGTTGATGAAAATTATGTCCCCGGAAAGAAGTTAAAGAAATGGCAAGAGCTGTTTGTACCGGAAGAAATTCTTCATGCGTTGGACGATTTGGAATATTTTGAACCGACACCAATTCAAGCATTGTGCCTTCCTCCGGCAATACGTGATCGTCTTGACATTTTAGGAGCTGCAGAAACGGTGCATATTAAAAAAAAATATTTTATTTTTATTCATTCATATGATTTGATTTGATTTGATTTTCGTTTCAGGGAAGTGGAAAAACTTTGGCATTTGGCATTCCTGTTATCGCTGGCTTGTTGTCTGAAAATTCCGATTCTCAAATTCATCCTTCTGCACTGATTCTTACACCCACCAGAGAATTGGCTATTCAAATAAAAGATCATTTGAGTAGTATAATGAAATATACAAATCTGAAAGTATGATAATAATAATAGTTTTAAAATAATAAAAATGAAGAAATGAAGATTTTAGTTAACTACAGCTACAGGAGGCCTTTCCGTACAGAAACAACAACGCCTATTGAAGGATGATCCAGATATTGTTATTGCCACTCCAGGAAGATTGTGGGCTTTGATTTCAGAGGTGAGTGCAGCAGTATTTGATTTCCTTTCTTTTTTATTATTCATACTTGTAGGACTGTGAAGGACTTGAAAATTTGCATAAAATTAAATACTTAGTTATTGACGAAATTGATCGAATGGCAGAAAAGCAGAATTTCGCAGAATTTTCTCAGTTGCTTGAATTTTTAAATGGGTAATTTATTTGTGTTGGTTTATTGTTTTGAAAGTGTGAATTTGTTGAATATTATTTCAGAGATGAAAATGCAATCAGAAAACGGCAGACGTTGGTCTTTTCGGCCACGCTTTCATTCGTTCACCCAATGCCGAATCGTCTTCTGTCGAAAGCAAATGCAAAACCACTGTCACCTGAAGAAAAAATAGGTTAGTTTAATATTTATAGCAATTTCAAAAAAAATTTGCATGTATATTGAAAATTTGATGATGTGTTGTAGAAAATTTGATATCATTTTTATCGATGCGCCCGAAGAGAAAAGTGATCGATTTATCATCAAAGCATGGTCTTTCCAGTTCATTGGTCGAATCTTGTTTATTTTGTAGCACATTAGAAATGAAAGTAATTGGTTATATATATTTTTTTTAAAAAAATTTCATTTGAAAAATGTTTCAGGATACAAGTTTGTATTATTTTTTGCGCCATTATCCGGGACGTACTTTAATTTTTGCAAACAGTGTCAACTGCGTCCGTCGATTGAAAAATTTATTATCATTGCTGAAATTTAAAGTTTATTTTTTGCACGCGGATGTGAATCAGAAGAAGCGTTTGTCGAATTTGGAAAATTTTACAAGTAAAAAAATTTTTTTAATATAATTTGTATAATTTTGTAGAAGTATTTAATTGTGATCAAACTTTCAGACAATGACAACACCGTTTTGGTCGCTACTGATGTCGCAGCCAGAGGATTGGATATCAAAAATGTGCAACACGTTGTTCATTATCAAGTGCCAAGAACTGCCGAGGTGAGCAGGGGATGATGTTGTGTTGCTCAAGCAATTTGCGATGAATTTGCATTTTCCTGCAATGAATTGTTGCATTGCTTTCTTTCTTTTGCAGACTTACATACATCGCAGTGGACGTACGGCTCGGCTGAATCAAAGAGGTCTCAGCTTGATGCTTGTCGACAAGCAAGATGTGAATAATTTTCGCCGCGTTTGCAAAACATTAAAACGTGGTAATTGGATGCAGGTTTTGTGAATTTATTTCTAATTTAATTTAATGTAATTTTCCTAGGGAAAGATTTGCCAGTATTTCCGGTCGATTTTGAACTGATGAAATTCTATTCCAAGCTGGTACGAATAACAAGCGAATTAGAATCACTAGAGCACAGGCGAAAAGGTGTTAGCGCTGAAAAAAATTGGTTTCAAAAAGCTGCCAAAGAAACCGACATTATTCTAGACGAAGATGTATTGCAAAATGATGCGTATGCGTTGTTCATAAATATTTATAAATATTATAGCTATTTATAAGTGTTTTTACTCATATTTAGAAGAGAAGAAAATGAACGTAATGTGAAAAGTCGAATTGATCATTTGAAACGACAACTTTCAGCCCATCTTGACGAATTGAATCGTAATGTAAAGACTCTTTCGAAATATCCATCGTTTAATATGAAAAGTGCAGCAAATGATGGTAAAATAATTCGGTCTACTCTTCTGAATAATAATATATAATTTATTATTTTTACTTGATTCAGATGCTACTACAGTTTATCTTCCGGAAAGTGCAGTCGATGCAGCTTTGGTGAATGTGGATTTGAAGAAGCCGAAATTTGTCTACACGACGAAATCAAAAGCAAGACAATCTCGTGGGAAATTGAAAAAGAATCTGAAAAAGGGAAAGAGAAAATTGAAAAAGAAAGGGAAATCCAAAAGGAGAAAATGAACTGAGTATGCCTGGTTTCACATCTTTATATAAGGTGATGTTTTGTGCATTGTTGCAATTTGTATTATAATTGTTCCGCGTTTGTTTTAATAATAATAGAAACAAGTAAATTTATGCATAAATATCATCAATAAATTAGGTTTTTTTACTTAGCATAATCATTAATTTTACACAAATCATTCTCCTACGCCTGAATGTGAATTTTGAGCTAAAAAAGTATGATGATGGATCAATCAGCCTTGTCGGTCAACCTGAGCAGTAAGATTCGATTCACTGTAAACAAAAAAAAGAATCAAATTGAAAAGCTACAAACAACTACGGTTAAGAAAGCATTTTTGAATATGAGGGATGTGGGTTTTTTTGGCTTTTCAAATTGTTAATCGAAAACGAGCATTTTCTTTTTTCCTGTGCCGGTCAAAGATTCTTCCATTGCACGTCGAAAATCTTTGAAAGGTACCGATTCGTAAAGCGGCATTTTCAATTTGCCACTCAACGCCAATTCAGACAATTCATCCAACATTTGAATACGCTGCTGGCGATTTTCCGGCTTCTGATCCCAGTCGGTTAGCCAAAATCCCAACACTTGGATGTGCTTGAAAATCAACGCACCAGATGGAATTTGCAACGCTTGTTTCGACATGCCGCCGTACGTGACCAGCTTTCCGCCGGCAGCCAGGGCGCCGGCCAAGTACAACGTACTTCTGCCTGAAACGCAGTTCAACGCCAATTTCGGTGGTCCGAGTTGTCCAAATATGCGTTTACTTTCGTCCTGAAAAGGTAACCAAAGAAAAAAAACTTAATGGATTCACTTTAAACATTAATCATATGGAAAAATGCAAATTATGTAAAAATATTTTAACGTTTTCAATTTTTGCACAAAACCTTTTCTTCAACAGTTGGTTTGTCGTATGTATATTATAATTAGGTGATTGATTGACTCAGTGATATAGATATTTTTGAACGCAACAATATTATTTAAAAATAATAAATAAAGTAATATATATAAGCAGAAGATGAATTTTCAAAGTTGAAAATGTTGACATGCTTCAAATACCAGTTTTCAATAAATAATTATTGATCAGATAATTTATTTCTAGACCTTAATGGACTAAACCGATGTTGTTGTCGTCATCTCTGAATGAAACAGATGTTGTAAATTTCATAAAATTCATTTGATTATTATCATTGAAATTTCGTCTGCTTATAATTTTTTACATTACCTTGAATTGAGTGTCAATGACGACGTGATCAGCTCCAAGACTGCGCAAATATTCGGCAGTTTTTCCACCGTCGTTTTTATCTCTGATAATGTTGACTGTCTTGTGTCCAAAATGGCGGGCCAACTGGATGATCAGTTGGCCGACGGCACTGTTGGCCCCGTTTTGCAGCACCGCATCGCCTGGTCCCAGTTTGACATAGTCTTTGAGCATACGGTAGGCGGTGCTTGGATTCACCGACAACGTTGCCGCATACTGGGCCGGAAGTTTGTTGTTCACTTTGATCAAGTGGTCGGGCGTGGTGATGCCACAGGTGCGCCAGGCGCCAAAACCCGGATGCGACGGTATAGCCCAGTCGCCCACTTGAAACTCTTTCACCTCCGGACCCAGTTCTTCGATCTTCATCACGCAGTCGCCACCGCCCACTGCTGGCAACGGCGGCTTCACCGGATAGACCCCTTGCACTTGGTTGATGTCGGACGGATTGATGGACGCGGCCAGCATTTTGTACCTCACTTCACCTTTGGACAGCGGCTTCAACTCTTCCGTACGTTCGTGAAGAACTTTCGACGGATCCCCATATTCGGCATAGACCATCTGCAGTGATTGCAGCGAACGTTTGTGCACAAAAAATGAACCTGCAGACGACCAACGAAACAACATTTTTGTGTACACTAAAAGCATATTAATAATAATAATCATAAACAAGCAAAATTTATGTTGGAAAAATTTGGTGCAACGCGTCGAAAACTACACCACAGCCAACAAGCAAAGTGTCCAATTTCACCACTGAACAAATTCAAACTAACTTGCTAGCATCGATGAAAGACGAGTGGGACTGTCAAGAAAAAAGACAAATTGAATCCGTTTGTTGATTTAAAATATGATAAACTGAAAATAGCTTGTTGACAACAAATGTGATGCTTCGAAACTTGTTTCGTTGCAATTTTCATTTTTCATCTGTGCAAAATTGCAAAAAGAGTGCAAATGCAAAAGCACCAAAACTAAATAGCAAATGAAGTATTATTGACTTTAAGAATGTTTATCAATTTGGAAATGGAAGAAAATGTTCCACGTAAAATGACATGCCAAACTGAAGCCACCTCAAATGCTCAATCTGCAACATCAGTGACTACAAATTTACAGTATGGACAACTTTCAAGTACCTTATAAAGTTGCAATGAAAAAATATATATTCAATTGAATTTTTTACCATCTGAAATCTCATAATATATGCCAAATAATACATTGACTTTATTAATGCTGTTTAAATTTCAGTAATCTTCTATTTCAATATGTATGTCTTTTTAAATTCAAAATGTTATACATTTACAATAAAACAATGATTAAATAATTTCTATTATTGAAGTTTATGTAGCACTTTTCTTGAGTAAAACATAATGCGCATTGAATCTTTATTTTTATTCCTACTGTAATATGACGTATTGTTTAAATTTGGTATACACTTTATAGTGTTATTAATTGTAATAATGAATGTTTAATTTTGATTCTATGACGCTGCGTGAATTAATAAAAGTGTAAATTGTTCATCTTCTGTTTTTGTGAAAAGTTTTCAAATTGACCACGAATTGAATTTTTCCCTTAAAATATTTAAACACACTGTGTAGACAACATTTCATGATGAATAATAATTTTTGTGTTTTTAATTAGAATTTAATTAAAAATGAATACAGAATGTAGCTTGCGTACATTCGAAGGAACTGTCGCGAGCGGTATGGAAGAAATTGCAATTCTGGAAGTGCAAGCTAAACTTCAATGCAATCTTGCTAACAAAGAACGTGGTCATATTGTCTTTTCTATTTCTGATGATGTTGATGTTAAAAAGGTTTAAATTACAAAAAAACGCATGTATAGTTAGTTATCTGTTTTGTAAACTTAATTGTTCTGTTTCAACTTAGGTACTTTGTTTACGTTCAGTTAATCACATTAACGTGGTTATTTTGGACAAAGCGGAATGCAGCATTGAAAATCTTGAAAAAGTATTCTTTTATTTTTTTTGAATCGTTTACTTTTAGGAATTTTAATAGAATTTATTTAATTTAAAGTTTTCGTTTTATTTTTTAAACGAATCTGTTTCAGGGAGAAGCTTTGAATAATTTGAATGCTCTTGTTCAAGAAGCTTGTTGGAATAAAGGCATTGAAGTTTGGCAAAGCGCTGTTGACGGTGGCGAAGCAAGTTTCAAAAATGAATCATTTGTACCGAAGTTTCGAGTATCCTGCCAACGGTCCGGAGGAGAACATCCTTTCACTTCTATGGAAGCTGCCAGCAGCTTTGGCGGTGTTGTTCAAGCAAAATTTCAATGGACTGTAGATTTAGTCAATTTTGATATTGAAGTGATTGTTCGCATTAGCGGCAGCCAGGTTCGAGTCAGCCTAGCATTGACTAAGAAGTGTTTGGCTTTGCGGAATTTGATTTGCTTTGGTTCGACGACAATGAAAGCAACAATTTGCTATGGTATACTTTATTTATGCGAAATCCAGAATTACGGTAATAGTATCATCAGTTTTTATTATTTGTGAATTTGTGCAATGTATTTTTCAAAATTTCAGAAATTATCTGCGATCCTATGTGCGGCACGGGAGCTATAATTTTAGAAGCTGCACACTGTTGGCCAAAGTGCATCCTGCTTGCCGGTGATTCGAATTGTCGAGCTTTGAAACGCTGCGAAACAAATGTGAAAAATTTTTTCACACTCCAACATTCCACCAGTGCAATAATTAGCATTCAACGTTGGAATGCTACCAAATTGCCGTTGACTACGGCAAGCATTGATTGCATCGTTACGGATCTTCCCTATGGTAGAAGAAGTGGATCGGTGAGAAGCAACCAAATTCTATATCCTGCTCTGTTGAGTGAATTCGCACGTGTGCTGAAAATTGGTACCGGCAGGGCGTGCCTCGTTACCAACGACAAATCGACGCTCGCTCGTAGTTGCATGAGAGTTAACAATTACTTTGACTGTCGCAAGTTATGTCACATCAACATAGGCGGTCTATATCCAGCAGTTTATCATTTCAAAAGAACATTTTCTTCCTGGAATCAGTGACAATTTCACATGGTGAGTGAATATCTTCTTATCAGAATTGTAAACAGAAAATTTTTTGTATTAATTCTTTACATTTTATCCTTTTAATATTCCAGTATTTCGTTGTCAGTGTGTTGATTTAGATTATTTGAAAACGTTACGAATAATAAATTTGAAAATATTACAATTGCAACATGAGAAAAGAAGAACGAAAAATTTGTTTCTGATACTCGCCTGTCGTCGAGCGCAGCTTACAATGGTAAATAAATGAAACTTTTCAAATCTGTTTTAAATTTTGTTTTCAATGATTACTCTGTTTTTCTCAGCGCATATAATTTTTAATTGTCTGATTTTTGGCTTTTATTCTTATTTTTTTGCGCGAAAATAGCTGATAGAGTGTAGAATTGGTAAAAAAAAAGCTAAAAATTAAAACAAAATAATACAAGTCGATAAGTTTTTTTATAAACCACAATAATGAAATTAAAATTTACAAATTTATGATTTTCACTTCAATTTAAAACTAACTTCATTTCAACATTTTACAAAATTTCAAATTTTACTGTCCTGTGTGTGAGGAACTGTGACTTACATAATTTATAATAATTTTCAGGTTCAATTATTTAGTTCAGTCCACCAATACTTTTAGAAATTGCTATAAACGTACTGCATGGCAAACATATATATATATGTTAAAATCTTAAGGAATATATAAATGTGATAAAATTTTTATTAAATTTTAGCTTTTAAGAAAATGATTAATTTTCAGATAGAATAATTATAAACTTTTTTAAAATAATATCACGATGAAATTTTGGTGATTTTAGTATTTTTATGTGTAACGTGAGTCACATTATAATTATTAATTTATTAATCGTTTAACTGCCTTTTTGAAAAATTGCATCAGTTTCTAGTACGCTGAAGTTTAATAAATTGATCAAGTAATACGAATTTTACAGTATTTAATAAGTATACGCATAAATCTACAGTAAGAATACGAGAATAAAACAGAACGTTCACCGTTTCTAAAGGTTATTATTTTAATAATAAATTAATAACTTAATACTGAACTGATATAAATTTCGATTTATATTGTAATTAATGAAGGAAGATTTAAAAATTTGAAATAGAAAATATAGGTCATGATAATCAGGTACATTTTGAAGGTCAGCGTCATCTATAAGTGACGAAGCGAAATATCGTCTTTTAGTCTTCATCGTTACTAACGTCGAAATGGTTGGTGATTTGTTAATTGTTAGTTTTGAATCTTTTTTGAGTAAAACTATATTATAGGCTGCTGGAAAAGCTGGAAAAGATACTGGAAAATCACGAACTAAAGCAATGTCGCGAAGCGCTCGCGCAGGATTGCAATTTCCTGTAGGAAGAATTCATCGATTTTTGAAACAAAGAACAACATCTCACGGACGTGTTGGGGCAACTGCGGCCGTTTACTCAGCTGCAATTTTGGAATATCTTACTGCTGAGGTTAAACTTGAATTTATATAAACAATACTGTTGTAATGTATTTTTACAGGTGCTGGAATTGGCTGGAAATGCATCAAAAGATTTGAAAGTGAAGCGTATAACTCCTCGTCATTTACATTTGGCGATTCGCGGCGACGAAGAATTGGACACTTTGATCAAAGCTACTATTGCAGGAGGAGGTACGTTTAATTCCAGGTGTATTATTAGAATTTGTTATTTTAAAATTTCAGGTGTAATTCCTCATATCCATCGTTCTTTGATCGGAAAAAAGAATCCAGCTGTTCCAGGAGCTCCACCGACTGGAGGAAAAGCTGCATAAACATATTTCTCAAAGTTAGCATATTTATGAAATTCAATATCCATCCCAATATGTTTAGACATTTTATAAAATTTGTTTTATGTTAGTATTACCTGTATCTTGCAGCAAAGTCTATATGGTTTTATAAGAAGAAATTATGAATACATGTATATCCAGTATCAGTGACTTAAGTTTAAATTTATTAGTAAAGTTGAATTATTCAATTTGTTGTATTACTTTTTGTTTTTTTATGATACTTTCCACAGTTAACGTGTAATTATTGTGTGCTACAGTCTGAAAATGCAGTATTTTAATTTCCAGTTTTCCGGTGAATAAGGCCTGGTGAAAAGAATTGAATATAATTTATTGGTTTTCTTTTAATTTATTGCGATTTACTACCATTTGCATTTAAGCCATCTATTTATTTATTTCATAGAATTCGCTATTGTTAGGGTACTGTAATAATATAAGTATTGATAAGTATAATGGGCTCTAATATTCTTTGGTAAAATGTGCGTATCTAAACTTATTGTAGATTATTTTATTAAAGGTAATGCACAATTTAAGTAATTCAGTATATAATTTAAGCAAATGCATAGTTTGAGCACTGAGAAATCTGATATGATGTAAAAACGTTTTACTACTATTACTTACTAATTCTCCCTTTACCGTATTCAAGTAAACTTGTTTTTAATTTTTTAATATTTCAATTCACTATTCAAAACTGTACATCCTTGAATTATGCACTTTTTAGCATAACAGTTTTCCAATTTTTAAAGTAGAAATCTGTTACTTGATATCATCTACATTTTGTTGGTGCTTTTTAAATTTTATTAAAATATGTGATTATTATGTGTCAATTAAATGAAATATCAATTTATTATTCATCAATTTGTGAAACAGAATTTCATTTCATTCGTATATACAGTTTGCTTATGAATAATACTTGATTTTCACATTTGTAATAGTTGCCTTGGCGTGTTAGCTGTTCAGGTAATTCTTACTTTTCATCGGACAGGTGAATTATTTTTGTTTTTAATTAATTCTGTTTTTTAGCCTTCTAATTTCAGTACTTTATATCATGGAAGAATCCGCGTCTACTGGCGATTATATTTCATGGCTGCGCGAAGTTTTGCGTATTGCTAACGCACACGACGGTTTAGCCAAAGGTCTTCGTGAAGCTGTCAAAGCTTTGGACAAAAGGCAGGCACATCTGTGCGTTCTTGCGGATAATTGTGACGAAGAGATGTACGTTAAACTTGTGAAAGCACTGTGCGCTTCGCATAAAATTCCTCTCATTTGTGTTGATGATAAAATGTCGCTTGGGCATTATGTTGGTTTGTGCAAATTTGATAAAGGCAGCCAACCTCGGAAAGTGGTGAAATGCAGCTGCGTTGTTGTGAAGGACTATGGCGAAGAGACTCCTGCACTTGAGCTTTTGAAACAGTACATGGATGCTCAAGGGAGTGCAGCTTGATTGTGTTTCAGTCGTTGGTTGATGTGAAATAAAATTTTAAATTGCTTTTTGCTGTTTTTTTCCTACTGTGATTTGTATTTTATACTTTTGTATTTTTATCGAAGTTTATTTCTTTTAACAAAGTTTTATTTTTTATCTTTAAAAATTTGTTAATTTAACGAACGATGTTGGACATGCAAAGGTAAACAACCAGCGCACAAAATTCTTTCGAATTCGAATTTTCCAATTTTAACGTAACTGTTTGAAGCATAAATAAAATTGTTGCCGTTAAATGCAATTAATGCATCATCATCATTTTTGAATAAACATTGTAAATAAATGGTAATCAAATTTTACACTTTAAAAATAAAATTTCAATAGTTATAAAAAAATGATCAAATTGATGCTCAATTGTAATATTCAATCCTGAGCATTTATTTACAGTATGATTCGAAATTTTTTTCTATTACCAAATTTGCAATGGAGACGTCTGATCCTGGTGAGTTTAGCTTTTTTCTTTTTATTGTAATATTTTCGGAAGCACATGTGTTCTCATTTAGGGATAATAAATTTATTTTCTTCTTTGATTCGGTTTCTTGGCTGTTCTTGAACATTGATCGATTTTTCAATTAAACAGATTATTTTCTATTGTTGGTCTTTAAATTATTGATATTTTACATGAGAACGTGCAATTTTGTAATTGATAACATTGTAATTTATTTTAATTAGTCTTGTTTTTTTTATTTAAATAAAAGTTGTATTTTTTAAGTTCTCGAGCCAGTAATACAATACTCGGTTTGCGGACTGGATAGAGCAGCACTGGCTGGTCTGCATCCGCAGAAGTTGATTGTGCAGCATGAGTTTGAAATTTCGGCCATGGATTTTGATTACTCTGAAACAAATATGGTTTTCTGCGATGCAGAAGGATTAATTTCTTACGTGAAAATGCGAGCCGAAATGTACAAGTGTTGTTTGTTTTCATTAGTGAATTTTACCAAGTTGAATATATTTGCAAAAGTAGTTGAAAATTTGTTTTTTCTAGAAGTGAAGATACTTTGAATTCTGACAAATACGGTTGCGGCATTATAAAATTTATGAACGACTCTATGCACATTGTGCATTCATCTTCCAAAGTTGATGGTAACAGAATTCATAATGAACGCAATTATTATATATCTAACTATACTTTCATTTATAGACAAAATACGCTTGATGAATTTGGATAAGTCATCTTATGTTCGTTATTTCCAGTTGCATCAAGCAAAGTAATTATCTTTTTTTGATTGTTTCATTGAGCATGTTGTACAATGTCGGTCGATTATTGTAGAGTTTTGTCGATTTCTTCATCACCGGCTATTCCTCATTTTTTCGCGTCATCGTCGAAAGATCGAAGCGTTGTATTTTGGGACGACCGGGATAGGTCGCCAATTGTAAAGTTGCAAAAGTTTCAATTTTGTTTATTTGTTTGTTTGTTTATTAAAATTTCAGGCTGCATTGGAAGCTGGCGTCCACCCGTTGGCTACGTTGAACGATGAATTTGAAGTTTTGGCCACATGCAATCAGGCTGGTGAAGTATCACTGTTCGATATTCGAAAATGTTACTCGGAGGTATTTTATTTTTTTTGAATATTTACCATGTAATACTGTACATACCTGTGTTATGTCTATTTGTTTATTTGTTCGATAATCTTGTAACACAATGGATGATTTTTTACAGGGTCCATTTAGCCGTAGTGTCATAAAAAAGGCGAATCCGAATGAAATCTGGACAAGCATTCAATTTTCTCCAAATAAAAAATTTTTACTCATCTGCACCGACGGCTTGGAGAATCGGTTGATCAGTACAAAAAGTGGAACTGAAGTTGCGAAACTGATGGTCAGTCAAATTAGCATTGAATTTCATGTTGATCAAGCTGAACGTTTTGTTTGTTTGTCAACAGGGTCACAGGAATAGTGCCAAGTTGAAGATCGATTCATCGTTTGCATCAAATTCGACTACTGTAATCTCGGGTAATATTTTCATCGAATGAGCTGTGATTATGCAAATATTGGAGAACAATCTCATTGATATTATTTGTTTGTTTACAATTGATGTCCAGGGTCTCAAGATGGGAAATTGTTCCTTTGGGATGTGAAGGTCTCGCCAAATTCGACCAACTGTGTACAGCTGTTTCCAATGTTGAGTTATCCCGGTCCACATGACAATGCTTGTTCCCGAGTATTGTGCGGCAAAAAATCCTTTCACGTCGTCACGGCTAGCAAAGAAGCGGTAGCATTTTTTTTTCTCCTTTTCCCCAACTTTTACACAACTGTTGAAAATAATTCATTTTTTAAATTTTCAGTGGTTCTGGGGAATTTCGTGAAAATATTTTTGCCGTGACCAGTTGAAAAAATCAATCAAGTGTTATTACCGTTTTTATTCTTTCTTCCGATAATATTGAATTAATCAAAAATGTATCACCACTATCAGCAGTTGAAATTGTATTCATCCGATTAAAAAGTGTGTGCATAAAAATGACTTTTGATTATTTTTATTGCAAGTAAATTTTGCATAATTTGACGTTTTGTTTTTTTTTTATTTTTGGTAACCATGACTGACAAAAAGTAGGTTGGTGGCGTGGAAGAAGCAAGATGACATTGCATAAAAGAGCATGCGATGAGACGAATCTGCGATCAAGACTATGCATCCGATATATTTTACAGCAATAATGATAATAATACAAAGTTTTGATTTGAAGAAGATAATAAGGAAGAACAATTTTTGTATGACAATTTTAAAATGGATTATTCATTTTTGAAAAAGGAAAGAATGATAATAATTTATTTTTCACTTTTTATAGAATATTGCCGAAATAATAAATGGGCAATTGAAGCAAGAAAATTGTGCATGGTATAAGCTGTATTGTATTGTATTTGGTATATTGCATTGCCGTATATGGTTTGCGCATGGCTGTTGCATTGTCATCCAATGATCCCGGTAAGTGATTCAGTATTTGTCAAGTTTTTGCATGAATTTGTTCCATTTCTTGTGAAATTATGATCATAAGCAGAGTGATAATTTTTACTGAGCGTATTTTATATTTGAACATGAGATTTCATTTTCCTTTTCTTTTGATTCACTTTCTCTCTACATTCTCTCTCGTCAACTTTGCTTAGCATGCTTATTATCAATTGCCGCCGTGGGATATAAATATCTGAAGTTGGCCATTTGGACGCAGTTCATTGTTCTTGTATTTTGATTGCATTATTCAATTAGGAAAAATCACGACTTGTGGGTTTCTTTCTTCTCTTTCAAAAAAAAACTTTCGATGTGTCCGCAAGAAGAAAATGTCTGCCTTTTAACCTGTCGAAAATAGTTGATCGGTCAGTCAGTTTGATCGCATTAGATGGATTTGTCGTTTTCAATGATTGTTTCAGTTTTTAAAAACGAATATTTTTCAAATTTCCAATGGAAAAGGTTGTGAATATGTTTTCAATTTTTTGTTTTGAACGAAATGCAAAAAACAAGCGCAACTAAATTTAAATACAGTTAACAAAATTGCAGTTGAACTGTTACTGTATTTTTTACAGTAAATAAAATCAAGATGCAATCGTGTAGACGGGTGCGGTTTGATTTTTTGATTATTTTTAATTTTATTCAGAGCAAAACTTGGCTGGCAGGTTCGTTTCAAAGCCACACATTAGCACTGCTGCGTAAAAGGCATTTAGTTCAATCCTTTTTCTTGCTTAAATGATTGTCGCTTCAGGTAATGCAATTTTTGATTTGTCTTCTTTCTTGGAAAGCAAGCTTTCATTCATCTATTTTTTAAAAATATTCTCGACAAAAGATTACATATTTTAAGAAAGCGAAAAAATTGAATGCTTCAATCAATTATTGTTGAATTTTTTTTATTTTTGTAAAATAATGAAAATCATTATGCAGCTTTGAAAAGACTCGGTGACTTCTCGAGCCATATAAATAGGTTGTAAAGAGGAGAAAAAATGGAAATGATGAATATAAATAAATTTTTATTTTTAATTTTTGATTTTTTAACTGAAATAAGTGTTCTTTGTAAATCATTTTGAAGCGTTTTTAATTCGTCAAATTGCTTTTTGCAAGTTCAGTTTTTATTGTCCAGGGATTGGGGCATTGAGTGCCATTTTGTTGATAAAAAGTTCAGTGTTTTGACATTCGAGGTTCGATTTGCTTCCGAAATGCCAGCTTTTATTATATAAAATTGCACAACTACAGTGAATACTTTAATATCGGAAAGAAAAAAATATCGATTCACGTGTCATTTGCAATTATATGTTTGAGTTGAAAAAAATTTATTTATTTATTTATTTTTTGATTCAGGACAGATATTATGATATTAAAAAAAAATTCTCCATCACTGCACAATTAAAGTAGTACTAGTAGTAGTAGTAATGAAGTTTACAATTTTGGGGGATCAAATATATCCGGAATAAGGAAGTGAAATTTAAGTTCACTGTAGAATCGCCGTTGCCTTTTTGTATTGCTATATGTTGTTGTGTACAAAGTGATTCATCAAGTCTCTTTTTCATCTTAGTTTTATTTTTAAACTGAGCATTTAAATATTGGCATGCTGTGCAAGAGAAGAACATCTGTGCTTTTCAGAGAAGAAAGCTTAATACTATTAATCGTTAATTTTTTTTTAATTGCAAAATTAGCGAAAAAAAGTGCCCAAATGTTGTAATTGGCTTGCTTGGGCGGTTTGTTATTTTGTTGAAAATGCATGCAGCTTGTGAAACTTTTCCATTGTTCTTCCACATCGAATGGCAAAATACCCTGACTTGTTGTAAGTTGTGTGTGTGATGATGATGTATGCTTGTTGGTTTAGTTAAACTAATGACATGTGAAAAGCTATTTATTTATTTTCATCAGAATTTGTCAACATTGGACAATTTAGCATACTTTAATTTTTATGACTTTATTTAGTGCATTTATTTTATTATGATTGTCAGTTATAACTGTTTTTTAAAAAAAAGGAGGGGAAAAAAGATAAGTACAACATGGACATTTCATGCAAAATTTGAATTAATTGAATGTTATGAGAAATTGTGACATATTGGGCAAAAAAAAGAAGCATGGAAAAGTAAGAGTTGTTTTCTCAAATCAGAGCATGCAGGATGTGTGCTATTGAAAGTGACGAAGAAAAAAAAAGAATCAGTTAATTTATAAGTTATTAAACTTGGAATTTTGCATCATCTCGGAAAATGATGTTGCAAATACTGATTTGTCAGAGATGTTCGCAATATGCGTGAGCCATGTGCGAATATTATATACGGGGGTTGTTGATGATGAGTAAAAGTACACGGCAGAAAAGGGATGAATTTGTGTTGTTGTTGTTAAATTTATTTCTAAATCATGCTGAATGAGTGATATAGTTGAAAGAAAATCAAAATTTGTCCACTTATACACGTTTGCATTGTCATGATTTGGTGTTGAAATGAATGCTGTTGGGAAAAGAGTATGCAAAACCGGAAAAAACACACGTACACACACACACGCTGAGACATAGTAGAGCACGTTTAAAGGAAGCGAATAAGATGATGATGATGATGATGATGATGATGATGAAGCATTTGGCATAAAGTGACATAGGCACGCTTCTGGCAAGACGACGATGAAATAAGAAGAATATATATGATAAGTAAAAGAAGAAGATGGAACGAAGTTTCGTTCTCATAGTTTCTCCATAGCTATGTATATAGCTGATTATTTGATTCTCATTTGTTTGTCAGCTTCTTCTTCTTATTCTGCCTATTTTTATTCACGCTTCCCTCCTACTGAATTTTCATTTTAACAATGCTTGAAAAGCATGACTAGAAACAGCAACGTAACTTCTTCATCACCGTCGTCTTTTTCCCCCTCTTCCTTGCTGCCAGATCTGTAAAGAGAGAGAGAGAAAATATTTTCCATTTCTAGTGGATGGATAATCTCTGTTGATCCTGAACCGAAATTTTCGACCAAATAATCTTACGCTTCACAACTTCTCCCTTAGGCAATCCAAACATCGCATACGCAAACTTTTATCACACATACATTCTTCCAAGTTGTTTCAACTGAGAGAGAGAGAGAGCATCATCGTTGTATTGATGTGTGATCATCTCGGTCCGATGATGTGGAATAAATAACAAATAAATCATCATCATCATTATTTCACTTGCGTCGTCCAACCACATGTTGTTGTTAATATTAATCTCTCGCGTGCATCATGGTTGTTCTCGGTATGGCAATACGCTCGGTTTTTGCTCATGGTTACGGTGAAATTATTCATTTCAAGCTTTAATGATTCGCCGGCGGAAATTTTCGCCTCTAACACTTCCTTGCTCTATTGAACAATTATGAAAACTCAAACTGTCCGACAAACGATGTCTCATGGTAAGTTTGGTTGGATGTTGAAAATTTGAATTTTTAGTTCTTCATATTTTTTTAATTATTTTTATCATATGAACGGGAAGGATATTGTTGTCCATTTTTTATTATCCAACGGCAACAAAATAGATTCTTTTTATTTTTAATTTGGTTGAGCTTCTTGAAAACTTTTTAAAAAAAGCAAGAGAGAAGAAATAGAATTAATCAAATCAAATCAAATCAAGTCAAATTATATTAAATTATTCTTTCCCATTTTCATACAACATTCATTATCACTGATTTGTGATTATACTGCTGGTGTGATTTGTGATTTGTTGAATTTTGTTGAAAAGAAAATCGAATCCATCCCTATTACAATTATTATAAAAGGATTATTCTTTTTTTTTGAAGAAAAAAGAAATTTGATATTACTGCTTTGTTGCATGTTTTGAAATTAATTAGCCTTTGAAACTGTGAACAAGCAATGTTATTCATTTATTTTTATTTGAATTTTTTTTCCTGAAATGCTAATTTTTCCACCCATACAATTGTACACATCTTCATCTTTTTCATCAATCGGAGAAATTGGTGATTTTATTTTCATTATTGGTTTTAAAGAGAAAATTATTTTCTCTGTCGAATCTTTGGTGACGTAAAAAAAGTTTCAAAAGAATTTGCATGTTGCCTCTGTTGAACCGATTGGTTTGTACGTTTGGATGTGAATGATCCTTTCATCTCGATCACTGTTTCCAAGCATTTGAACAAATTTGTACTTTTCTGTTCTTTCGAATGTTCGTTCATTATTGCGTTTGAAATTTCAACATTTGTTTTTGTGGAAATTTTCTTAAGGTTGTTGTGAATGTAATATATGAAAATATCTTTCAGCGAAATACTTTTTTTAATAATATTTTTGAAAAATTGATTCTTCATTGTCAAGGAGGAAAATGCATGGGAAAGGGGTGACTATGAAGGAAAATATTCATCATTTCTTCTTCTTCTTCTTCTTCATTTCACTTCTAGGCATTAATTTTAAAAATCTGAAATATTTTTCTTCTGTCATCATGTGAAAGATTTATGCTTTTTTTGATAAAAAAATTGCTTTCTACTTTCCCAACAACAGGTGCTTTGTGAATTAGTCATCATCAGAGCAAATGAGGAACAGTGTATATTATATTTTATCATATTACATTATATTGGGAACTGATAACTTCCTTCATTTTATAATTGAACATCAATTTTCGTTGACTAGAAGGAATTGTTGTTGTTCAGATTATTCGTATTTTTAAATTATCCCAATCGCACAGATCATGCTTATATTATAATATCAGGTGTGTGTATGTGTATGTGTATGTGTGTTCACCTGCTTGATCTTGTCGCAAAGGCTTGAACAGCCCAATTAACGATTGAATACACCTCCTCTAATGTTGGTGTTGTTTTTCATCCTGCATTGTTGCTTTATAGCAGCTGTTTGTCTGTTGCATTACATATCGGCATGTTGTCATTGTTCTTAACTTGTCGTTGTTCAATTTGATCACATTGATGAACAACACTTTCAATTTTATAAATCTGATCTAGCGAAATTCCGATCAACAACGACGACATGTTTGAAAATTAAAATTTTCAAAAAAAATCTGTATCTAAATTTTTAAAATAGCTTATGTTCATTTTCATTTTTCTGTTCAACTTTGTTGTGGAAATTGTAATTTTGATAATCACTTGTGTTCACTTGTCCAAATTTGTACTTTATCCTCATTTTCCACTTGACTTATTGTTAGTGTTGTTGTTGATTGGGATATGGAAATTGAAATTCCCTTTTCCAATTCCTTTCATCACAATTTCATAACCAAACAACAACAGTTTAATCTTCAAAGTAAATAATATAGCAGATTTAGAAAAATTGATTTTCATAAATAAACAAAACACGATCTGCCAAATTATTGACAATGCTCTAATGTTGAATTGAATGTGAAAAGTTTAAATTTAAATAAGATATGTCCATTTTATCTGAACGGATAGTTTTTCTGTTTCAACGGACTACAGAAAAGCGATGCTTTGATTGAAGCACCAAATGAATCCTGTTGTTTTTTGCGTATGATATGCAATGCGTGCAGTCCTCTGTTTTGCCATCTTCACGTGTATGTATTTTTGGAATTCAGTTTCCATTTAATTTCTGGAATAAGGTTCACATGTGTTTGTTTGTTTGTTTCTTTTGTTGTGTCATTTTGAAGCGACTGTATTAGGTGCTTTATTAAATGGAAAAAATATATATATAGTGAATTCCGTTTTGTTCTTTTTTTTAAGTTCAACTGTAGTCAATGATTTCACCTAAGGTATGCGTCTATTAATTTCTGTTATGTGAAATTGAAGTTGATACTGCATCTGGAAAATAATATTTAACAATTTTGATAACTTCTTGCAATTATTTTTGTGTTGATAGCTAGGTGGTATTTTTATTTTATTTTATTTTCATTACTGAATTTGGATGGACGGGTGGAAATTTTGTATGAAAAATAATAGAAAAGCAAAAATTAAAAATCCCAATCTTAGAGTTATAGTGTATACGATGAATTCAGAGTTGAATCATTTGGGATTGTGTCGTATTTCATAATAAGCTTGTTGAAATGAACGTTCAGTTGAGCTTAATTGAAAATTATTTCACGAAGTTTTCTTGGAAAACTTTCCCCATAATTAGTGATCAAATTATTTGTTGTTGTTCATCAATTTTTCACAATATTTTATAGCATGCATAAAGCGAAATATCTCTTTTTCTTTCTCTTACTAACTTCATTTTCCATCTCAATTACCAACATACATAAAAAGAAAAATGGTACTTTTCTTCTATTTTTCTTCAAGTAGAAACAATTTGAATATATGAATTGTTCAATATGGATATTTTTGAATGATCGATTTTGAATAAATGAATGCAGCAGTAATGGCAGTATCAATTTTCAGAGTTTTATGTTGAAGTCAAAAACGTTCCCAATTACCAATATCTGCTAGTGTGGAAGCATTGTCGTTCAAACTCTAGAAGCAGTAGATTCATTTCATGTGTACATTTTTTGTTGTTTCCGTTTTAGCATATACATAATATATGCAAATATTTTAGTGCATTTAAAAAAATTTTTTCAAAATGAATGCAGTCTTCACTTTATTCGTTCATTGCGGGTGGCATTTGTTTCATTTGAGGTTCCGTTTTAATCTCAGACGACCATTTGAGTTTGAAGATTTGATTTGTCCATAATCGAATAGATGACAAAAGCCTGAAACAACTTGTGAAGCAACCATGCTTACTTGCAAGTTTGATGTAACAATTTTTGAACTATTCACTTTCGGTTAATTTCAGTACACGATTTTAAAATCAGACAAAAGATAGACAAGTAAAAGTAACTGTAATTATATTAGATGAAGAAGATTTTATGAAAGTTTCATTTTTTTATATTATTCATTTCATTAGACATCCATTGAACGCACGTCAGGTGAGTTGATGCAGAAGCGAGCGAGCAAAGGAAAGAGGGGTAGGGACAGGGAGGGGTTTGGATAGTGTTATTTTTGATATTATTACTGTCGAACGGACGGATGGAATGGAAAAATACTTTTTGACTAAGTGAATGAATTGCAAGTTTTTATCGAATTACCAGCCAATTGGATTAAAGCGTAATTGATCGACTGACGTTGAGCTACTACGACCAATGCTTACTGATCGCTTCTAGTCGGTTCATACCCCCACATGCATACACATACACACACATACTCAAACACAGATAGAGCTTGCCAACTGAATCATTATTAATTGACAGTAGGAAAAGTTTTAGAAGAAGAATTTTTCACTTAGTGAAAGTACAAAAGTAATTTATTGTCAATGCTTTTTTTTCGTTTATAAAATGCACTTTTGCTATTGAATTTGGCCAATGATTATGGACTATCCGGTCAATTTTGGCGAAATTTCAAGAATTTCCCAACCAAGTACGTGCACACACATTTTATATACTTTTATTCTACGGTCGACTTGGGAATTTATCATTGCCCAATTTCGGTCCAACTCATTATCGAATGAAATTGACCACCACTGTATACCAGTTGATCACTTTGAATTATTCAACATCTCATTATACTGACTGGCTAACCGCATTTTCCACGCATAGATCACATTTGCCAACACTTTCTAACGACACTCCTTTTTTTACGTTTTACTATTTTCTACTTTTAGCCTCTTGTTACTGTAGCTGTTGTTGTTGTTGTTGGCTCTGCTTCTTCGTTTATTTTTTTTTGCAATTTCTACTTTAATATTTATTTTTTAAAGCAATTTGTATTTCTTTCTTCTTCGTTTTCAAATCAAATGCTTAATGTTCATTCATTTGGACGCCCCACGGAACCGAGGACAACAGGTAAACAAACATTCTTGAACATCTCATTACTGAGGCAGGAATTATTGGGCTTGTTATGTGTGCATTTTTTCAAAATATATTTCATTTGCACAAAGATAATGAGAAGGGAAAAATTGTTAAAGCTTTCTCATCTAGACTTGACTTGTTCGGTTTGTTAGCTGTGGCAAAGCTGTTGAATGCTGCTGATATTCGCGGCGGTGATGCATAAAATTGACACATCTACTCATCGGGGAGGAAGCATTGCATATTAATAGATTTATTTATTTTCTTTATTGTTCATTCATTCTGAATAGGATTGTTCTTTTTTTTGCTTTTTTGGCTTTTTCAATTGACAAGCTGGATGTAGTGTTGTATGTTAAATGAAAATTGTTGTCTGTTTCATTATTGCACCGTTAAAATTTCAACGATTAATAATATACCCTATTGATTGTAGTTGTTGTTTTTGTTTTATATTAAAATTTGAAATAAGGTTAAATATGAATATATTTCATGCTTTTCTATTTTAACGGTCTCTGTGGGCTTTCACCGATGCGTCCACTTTTGCAACGTTTCTCCACTAGGCAGACATTTTGCTAGCAAACAAATGACATTATGGTGTCATTCAAAGTTGAAATATTTGTCAGAGGGAAAAAAAGTATTTCTAATGTAGGTGTTGTTGATGTTGTGTGAAATTTTTTTTTAAAAATTATCCATATTTTCTTATTAATTAATTCATTGATTGTTATCATCTTTTAATTCGATTGATTTGAAGTGTTTTTATTTGTTGAAAGGTTGATTTTGAATGTTGTTTTTATTCAACATTCATTAGCTTTGTCATTTACGCTAGGTCAGCAATAATAAGTCACAAATATACTTTTGCTTTTCGATTGTTTAATCAATCATTGAGCATATTACTATAAAGAAAAATATCTGTCATTTTGTTTGTTACACAACTACAAAAACAGCATTTGTTTGAAACAATGAAATTGGGAAAATGGAAAAAATTTACTTTTTATTTCATTGAATAATTATATTCATATTCGCTTTTTAGTATGTTTTCATTGCATTTTCAAGTAGTTGTTGGGGATAAATTGAAAATTTGAAATCAAAGTTTACGGCTAATGATTTCAATTTTCTGATGCAATAAATTTAGTTTAAGTAATTTAAAATCGTAGAAAATAACGTCCTGTTGTTATAAATTTGAATGAACAGAAATACAATTATTTCTTATTGCTTATTTTTTAAATTCACATTTATATATGCATATGTATAGGTATCTGTTAAATAGAAGGAATGCAATTATTATTCGAAATGTAATTGATGAGTTCAAATGTGTATTATAGTTGTGTATATTTATATGCATTTTAAATTATATTATTCAATAAATGAATTAGTGATATTTATTTTGAATAGAAGGAAAAGATTTAGTTATGATTCATTGTTGAAATTTTGCAACAATTGATTATTACGATAAATAATGATATGTCCAAAGATTATTTATTTATATACATAAATAGCTTTCTTGATTTATTTATAATGGAACAAAATTTATTAAATTTTAATAAATACTACTGCTAGTAGTAGTATTGCTTCTAGTACTAGTAAATAATGAGGTTCAACGTTTGGTTGCATATAAAATGTTACGTGTACGCATCATCATCCTCATCATCATCATCATAGCGTCGTAAAAACGTCATCGTAATTATTTGGAAATTTGAATTTGCAAAAACAGATAAGGCGGCAATTTCAACAGAGTTTGTGATCTGTCATCATTATTATCTGTCTATCTATATTGGTGTTCATGTTGGCTAAAGCTGGAAAGAACAAGCAGGCACGCTTTTTCAAATGATGCAACACGAGTTGTAAACTTGTCATTAAGATGTGCAGACCTTCTGCAACGCTGCAGTTATTTTAGCTTTTAATGTTTTTGTTCTTTGGAAAGCTTCTTCTTCTTCTTCTTATTCTTTGCAAATCTGTTCGCTAACTAACAAACACACAATCTATGATTTCCATTGCTTTGCCACTGTGGGTTTTTTCTCATTTAATTTTTGAGCAATACTATTACTTCCAATGTGCATTATTATTTTTGGCATCATTAAAATTACCCTATTGCACATTTTATTTTTTTAAAATTTCAAGCGAAAAGATTGAAAATAAATTTGATCTGTTGAATCTTGAAACACATGATGAAAATGATTCGACAGAAGAAGCTTATGTACTGTAGTGACTGAAAAAATAAAAACAATACTCATATGAAATAATAATTTTGTAATATTATTTGCATGTGATTTATTTGTTTTTTTTAAATATCAAATTATTTATTAATAAAAGAAAATTTGTTGCCGCAGTTCATTTCAGGTAACGACGTTATTTTATACTATAATAAATGCAGTTTGCTTCTTAGCTTATATTATCAAAATTTTCTCCACTTCATCAACTTCATCGAAACGAAACGCAAAGTTTATTTTGACGAAGAAAACGTTTTTTCTTTTAATAATTACTATTTTATTGTTTTGCTTTTATTTTGCAGAAAATTTCAAAACACATCGCTTTGATAAATTGCACAGAGGTTAGCTTTTATGTGTCTTTTTTTTCTGAATGCTTTTCGAACAAACGTTCGAAATTAGTCCAATTGGATTTCGAATATATGCTAGTTTATTTTATTTTATTTTCCATTTTTTGTCTGTTATTAGTTTTTTTTATTGTTGAACAAAGAAAAATATTGCAAGTTGGAATTCTCACAAGGCCCAAGGGGAGCATCTGTGTGTTCGTCGGTTCAGAAGATACTTTGTCGAGCTAATTCCAAGGTGTAGAACCATTAGCAAAGCTAGGAAAAAAGCCGCGCAAGAAATAACCGAATGCGTCACGTTGTTTTGAGAAGATTATTTATTTATTTTTTCATCTTTTCCTTTCATCTTGTTGTACAGTAGGATTGAAAATGTCTTTCCAATATGCAAGCATTGACTAACTAACTTCTTCATCTACGGACAGACAGATAGCTAGGCGTGTTTGTGTTCATTTTCAGACAGCTAAAAATTTCCAAACAAGTCAACTATTTATTATAATATATACATCCACCACTTGCATGCACACCAAGTGACTGAAGGTAATTTTTGAAACCTCTGTTCAATCAAGTTGAACATATTACAATTTGAAAAAAGAAAAACAATTGCAACTTGATTCTTTCTTTTTTGTGAAAGGACTTATTTATTTTTTTTAAATTTTTATTCAAATAGGTTTAAATTAATGTTATTCTTTTGCTTTTGTAAAAAATTTGCCATTTTACACACCGTGTGTTGTTTGTTGTATTAGCTTGCTTGCAAAATAGCTTGTTAAATCAAAGAGAGAAGTAGAATATTCCGTCCGTTTGATCATTACGGTTGTTGCTTTCTTTACGATTAAATATTTTGTTTTATTGGATAATAATTGAAGTTAAATTTTAATTACACTGTGATCATTTTATTGTGGTGATGAATTTATTATTTTCAGAAGCTTCTCATTTTCATGTAGTTTATTTTATTGATACTTTGGAGAATATTATTATTATTTATCTTGGTCATCTAGTTTTGTTTTGTACAGTAATTCAGACACATATGTATGTGTATATGTATATGTGTGTAATATTAAATTTTATTCCAATAGGATCAGACCGTGCGGCACCGGTTTGGACTCAAGTTTATCCAGCTCCAGTGGCACACCACAACTTAGGTGGTCACGTCGGGCGTGGCGGAGGCTACCGTTGGCAGTCTCTGCTCAGTATGCACTTTTTGACAAGTGTGTTGAAAAGCATCGAACCGCGGATCGACGATGATTTCGTCGACCGCCTCAACTATTATTACACAAGTGGCGTTATCATCATGATGGCCATTCTCGTGTCGGCTAAACAATACGCGGGGCATCCGATCGAATGTTGGGTGCCGGCTCAATTTACCAAAGCCATGGAACAGTATACGGAAAATTTTTGCTGGATACAAAACACCTACTGGGTACCGTTTGATGATTTCATACCACAACGGTCTGACGAACGCGAAGAACGTCAAATTGGCTATTACCAATGGGTACCGTTTGTGCTAGCCATTGAGGCACTTATGTTTTACATTCCCACATCTGTATGGCGGTTCATGAATGCTCAGTCGGGTACTTTGAGAAAAGTTATTTTTTCATTTTGTTTCTTATCTTTGATCGTTCAATTTTTTTAGGCATCAATATTTTGGGGGTTTTGGAATTGGCTTGCGATTCGCGCAACATTGAACCGCAGAATCGTCTGTATACAGTGAACGTGCTTGCCAGGCACATTGACGATGCCCTGCGCTTTCAGCGTGATTTTGGTCGAAAAGAGCGTTCCGTTTATTTATGGGCATTCATACGAATTGGAAAATTCTACGGTGCCTACGTCACGCTGATGTATTGTTTTGTAAAATTTTTGTACTTTATCAACGTTTTTGGTCAGTTCTTTTTGCTGAATCGATTCTTGGCCAACGAGAATACCCAATTTCTTGGAGCGCATGTTGTGTGGAATCTGTTGCAGGTGGGTTAGTTTCATGTGTGCTTTTCTATGGTTTTGGTTGCTTATTTTATTGTTGCTTCATTTTTTCCAAAATATCCGTTTGTGCATGTTCCAGGGAGTGGAGTGGCAAAATTCGGGCGTCTTTCCTCGAGTGACGCTGTGCGATTTCGACATCCGCGTGCTTGGCAACGTGCACCGGCATACGGTCCAGTGCGTGCTGGTCATCAACATGTTCACGGAGAAAATTTTCCTCTTCCTCTGGCTGTGGTTCCTCTTTTTGACGTTGCTCACCTTTGTCAACATGGCCTACTGGCTGTTGACGATCCTGTTGCCTTCGTTGCGGTTGCGGTTCATCCAACGCTGCTTGGAGTTCTCCGACGCGCCGCCGGATCCGCAAAAGGACGGCAAACATTTGGACAAGTTCGTCAACAATTATTTACGTCCGGATGGGATATTCATCCTGAGGATGATTTTCAATCACTCGGGCAACATCATGTGCAACGAGATCGCGTTTTCGTTGTGGACCCGCTATCGCGAGTTGCACAAATCACCGAAGGCGATGCTGGTCGGCGCGATCGACTCGTTGACAAAAATTCACCCTCAAGCTAACGAAAAGCAGCAGCAGCAGCAACAACAAGCGCAGGCGGCGGCTTGCAATCCGTCGACCGAAATGATCAGTGCCGGTGGTGGAGGACCGACCGGTGGAGAAACGCCTCCGCAACAGCGATCCCGTTCGTCGACACCGATGGCTCCGCAGAACCGTGCCCAGCGGTCGCCGAAGAAGAAGGTGATGCAGTTGCCGCCGGCCCCGGCCTCGATCCCGCCCCCATCCGCCTCCCAAAAGCTCAAATCGCGGAGCAGCTTCGATTCTGGGGAAAAATTCCCCGCCGACGAGCTTTCTTCTGATTTGCAATCCGTTTGAAGTCGAAAAAAAAACTAATCAAAACAAGCAGATGCTGTTTTACCAAAATATTGAAATAAATAATAATAATATGTTCGAAAAAAAGTGTACAGTTTTTTTTGAACACAACAAAAATGTAGCAGTTTTGTTCAATATATATATGTATGTATGTATAGCTCGATTTTCACAAAAATGAACGATTATTGATTGTTGTGCTTATTACGTAGAATTGTTTTTGTGTATGCATTTCAGTGAGGTTGGCATGGCAACAGTTGTCCAGTTGCGTGTTTGGAAGAAGCTTCGTTTGGTGTTCAGGTTTGGATGAATTGTCGTCCATAGACAGCAGTGAATTGTGGTCGAGAAGAAAAAAGCACAAGCTGCAGAACTGTAGCAGCAGCAGCAGCAGCAGCAGTAGAGGCAGACTTTGCAGTGGTATTCATGAGGGGCTAATAAATAATCCGTAATAAATGCGCAGAAATAGTCTGCACCGTTCGTCGTCATTGCTGATGGAAAGTCGAGGACCATTGGCCGTGATGCCGGACGAACCGAGGAGACTCCGCGTTCGACCAGAAGCGAAGAATAATTATCAGCTCAGTTTGCGGGGCTGTGGTGTGGCTGTGCTGTTGAACGGTTCGAAAAAGAACCAACCGTTGAAAACTAGTAAAATTCTACATTCAATTTATTAATTGACCAGTAGATCAATTTTTCTTTTTCATTTTTAATAATTTTCTCCGTTCGATAATTCAGATGGTGCTTTGGATAAGAATTTATTGAAAATCCATAACAGTCGCAACATGGAAAAGAGGCATTCGTTTAAGT
Organism: Trichinella spiralis; assembly: GCF_000181795.1. NCBI lineage: Eukaryota > Metazoa > Nematoda > Enoplea > Trichinellida > Trichinellidae > Trichinella > Trichinella spiralis. Next base: position 9,052,456 of record NW_003526941.1, on the reverse strand, counting down.
CTGATCAACCGACCATCACTTGCCGAAAGAAGCAAAATTGTTCATTGAACGAAGCTGTTGTTGCACTGGTATTATTATTATTATTATTATTGCTTATTTTAATAATTGGTCATTTTCATTGATTTTTTGAAATGAAATTTTAAACTTATAAACAAAATAGCTCAACTTTTCTTCCTCTCTACAATGACAATAAGTTTTACATTTCTGCATGAAATAATAATGTTCTTGTTAAAGTCGACCGCTACGCTTGACACACAGTATAGAGGATTGTTCGGTTCGTTTGATAATTTTGCAATTATTCACCTGCAAATATTTCATTCACGTTATGTTTATTTTGAAAAATGTATGATATGGTGAAGCATTCCAAAAATTTGCATGAAATATTTCTCCTTCAATGTGACAATCACGAACAACAAAATGGTATGTGATTGTTCATACGCATGTGGTGTGACCTTGATGATTGAGCGGCAACAACCTTTGCCAGTATCAATAATCAATAGATGCTGTTGATATACGAGAATAAGTAATATTGATCTTATCTGCATGCAGTGGTTCAATTCAATTTGTTATTTGTTAATTTTGAACTGATTTCTGTAATATATTCAATTATGAATTATGCTAATTTAAAATGAATAACATCGTACAGGAAAATGGAAAGGTCAACTCAGCAAAAGTGATCACACCGTTGTGCTTGGATAAACTGACAGACGATGAAGAAGATACTGGATGTGAGTGGAATTGTCCACCTTTGGTTGATCGGAAAAACGGTTGTTCAAATGAGAAGAAAAATTTGCTCAAACCTGACTCCGCTGTAAGCCGACTGATTATTCAAAAAAGCCAATTTTAAAAAGTTTATCCATTTGCAATAATTTCAGCGTTGTTGTTCTTCAGCTGTTGGAGCTTGTGAGTCGAAAAGGAAAAACTGTCGAATGTCGAACTTTTGCTCATCCAGCTCTTCCATAAACCATATACCTGACGACCGGCATGGTCAAGCTCAGGATGTGAGCTCCAGGTGTCAGAAAAAGATGACTAGATCATGGTAGAATTGTGCGCAACAGTAATGTTCAATTTTGAAAATTTCCATTTTTATTCTTTGCTCTAGCTCTGTACCAAGAAGGAATACTTCGTCACAGTTGCGAAATGATCCACTACTTCTACCAAGGGGCTGTTCAGAAATACCGCTACAAGAGCGACGTGAAATGTTATCTGCCATTCGTTTAGGTATGTTCTGAAAATTTCAGGTATTTCTTTTGTTTGACATAAATTTGATCTGTTGGTTTAATTTGTTTGCAAAACTATTCTTTTCATTCTGCAGCAATTTTCGATCTGCAATTGAAGCTTGATCATTTACCAGTACGTTCGGATACGACCGCGTTGAGGTTGACCAAAGATCATTTGGAAAGTCGAATTGTTCAACTGGAAAAAGCACAAGCAACATTTTCAAAAAGAAAAGTATTTGTGCAGGATGATGATGGTGGCGGTGATGATGATAACAATGGTGTTATCAGCTGAGTACACATCGTGGTCACCAATATATATATATATATCCATCTCAAAGAATGTTTTTGTCCAACAACTGCATAAAATTTTACGGTATTCATTTCGATTAATTAATTCTTCAATTTTTAATTCATTATACAATTTATCTAATAATTACGACACTTTCTAAGATTGTTCAATTCAGCAACAATACTCATGTCAGTTGCTATTCAATTAATAAAAAATATTTCAATAAATTTACACTAGAAACTACAAATAATTTGCTGTAATTTTATTTGATTTTCAAGTTTGAAATCTTTACAAACCGACACTGATTTCATTGAAATAAATTTGCATACATAATACTGCAAGCCCATGATAAACATTATGCAAAATTCTCTGCGCACGAAACACTTTAGTGCTGCTTTATTAGAATTTAAAACTAGAGCGACTTCATGAAATGAAATTTCTTAAATTTATTACTTGTGAATATCACTTTATCATAAAATGATTTAATATTTCTACATTTTGTAAAACATCGATTTCGTAACTAGTGTTATGAAAAATTGTTCCTTCAACAATTGCGTCATTTAAATCATCATTATTCATCATTGACAGGTAAGCAATGTTAAAAAAATAATTTTCACAAATTAATATGGGAAAATTTATTGGCGCTGCATGCATTATTATTATATTTTTTTGAAATAAAAAATTTTATATGCTGCTGCAGTTAGTTAAACGTTAAAATGTTATTTATTAATTATAACAGAGAATATATGATACGTTCTTCTTCATCCTTTATTAATTGAAATTATCATTAAAAATGGCAATATAAATAGTAAAATTAAATATTTTTGTTCAACAATTAAAAATATAATCAAATAAACAAAGAATGTAGTGGTAGATGTTCAACACTGAAACAGTGATTTCTGAAAAAAAATTGTTCAATTTAGACGATCATTGAAATTTAGACGAAACTATTTCCAATGCATTCTGTTTCTTTACACGGACATTTAAATTGCGCTTCTAGCTTTTACGCATTTCATAATCAGTAAGTAGAACAACTTTCATTCAATTACAAAATACATAAAAAACATAAAATCTTTAATTCCTAATTATGCAATATTTGTGCCTTCCTCAACATGATGACAGGAGGCAGGACTTGGTTTATCAGAAATATCGTTTCTAAGAAAACCGTTTTTTCCATAAGTTATATAGGTTGGTTCATAAGTTCATAAGTTGCATATGATATATATAAAGCCATGACTTAAGCTATTTCCAGAACACTGAAAACGTTATATCAAAATTGTCTACACTTTTGATTGCAATCAGTAAATGGATATCAATTAGCGTACGGTACAAACTTTCAGTAAGAAAAATTCATTAAAATTTCAATAAATAGCCTATGCGTTTCGCCGTTACTTATTATACAATACAAAATGGATACGGAAAACACATTTTCTAACGCGACAGGCGTGACGCATAATTGTCAGTAATTCAATCTGTTAGAGCATTTCAATGAAGTATCCATTCATTATGCGGAAATTTTTTATGAATAATGATGCAGCATAAATACTATTCTCTTTTACATTTTGCAATAATTTCCATTCTGTTCAAACAGATAAAGCAAAAACTGATAACAACGTTAATTGAACAATCAATATTTTTGAAATAAATAATATAAATGATGCGAGCAGATTACTTACTCATTACTGACTATAATTTTGTATTGATATTATTACTCAACTCGTTTTGCTACAATTATGTTGTTAATATGCAAATTTCAAATAGCCGTTATATTTAATAATTGTTAAAACGCAACATAATGCAAATTTGTGTGCTCATATTATTTGTTTGCTTTCGAACGTGCTTTCAAACAATAGTACGCAACGCGCATGCTATAACTGATGAATGCCCATTCTCCGTGGAAACTGTACGACCACATGTAAAACAAATGTGTGATTTTGTACATTTTATTGTCGACAATACCAAGAATAGTATCCCACATCGAACAGAAGACACCCATTCATGTAAGTTGCACATTTTTCAGTTAATTGGTAATTGTTTAAAATGATGGGGAATATTAATTCACGGTTTACTAGAACAGAATAAGTAAATTTCTCAAATTTAGAGAGCATAGTAATTTCAACTTAATATGCTACATTTCTGAGGTGAAATTAAAAACAGTTTCAAGGAAAAAAGGTAATTCATAATTGAAATATAATAATACACTTGTGAAGTTATGTAGAAACAGGTTGTTGGTGTGTTGTTTTCACAGTTATCAAATAAATGAACGTCAGTCGTTGAGGTCGTTAACAGTTTCAGAAAATTAGTTGGAAACAGATTAAAATGCTAATTTATTCATTTTCAATTAATTTCTGCACAACATATGAATATTTTACGACCGTACCTGCAATAATATTTATTAATACTTGATTTTCTTATCGTATACAATGCCAAATTTTGTGCGATAGAGAAATGCATAATTTTATAAAATAGCGGGCTGATTATTATCTTTATATCTCGATTTGGTTCTCAGCGATACTAAACACGTGGCTACATAAATTTGTTTTCATTTTTGTTCACAACGATTTTTAGCAGTTGCTTTACAAACGCACTTTAAATGAACTTGGTCGATGAAAATCACATTCAGATGTAAATGTAACTGAATAATTTAACAGATCTTTTCCCATTATAATAGTATAAAGTTTATTTGGATGTTTCGTGATTTTCTGCGCATTTTTCAAATGAATGTAACGAATTATTAAAACTGTATAACAATAGCGGCAACGGTAGTGAGAAACGATGACGTAACCAAATGTGTAATAATGTCTGATCTTTGATTTGTTGTGAAATTTCGCAAACTCCACTTTAGCATCTTTAATATTTATGATGTTAAAAATGAAAGATTGCTTCAGATATGCAATCAGTAGTTATCATT
>NW_003526941.1:8990922-8997097 GCF_000181795.1 Trichinella spiralis | reverse complement strand
CTGACGCACTGATTGGCGAACACGCTGTACAGCATATCGGATTTGGAACAAAGTTCCAAAACGACGGGATCGAAGTTGCGCTTCGACCGAAGCCGCACAGCGGCAATACTGATCCTCTCAGAGCTGAAATGTATGCGAACAGCACGAGAGTATAGAAAGGCTTAGACTCTCATGCCACACTGGGTATCTAAGGTGAGTTGTGCACTTATAGGCACCCTTGAAATTTTGATCCAAAATGTTTTCCCCCCTTAAAAATTCCAACTCCAAAAACTGGGTTTCCCGTGCAAACCCCCCGCTAACCCGCTGAAGGTAAGGGAAAAAAAAACGGGGGTAACCACAAACTGGGTGGGTTCAATTTCAACTGGGCCAATAAATGGCATGGGAATGGTTAAACAATAATTTCATAAGCAAATAAAAAAAGAAAAGCAAAGAATATCCCACCTCAATCCAAACATTCTTCATGACAGAAGGCAAACACGGTTGCCAAGATAATCCAGGGAGGACTGTTCACTTGACATACCTGAATTGAAGCGTTACAATATTCAACTAGTATACGCCAATGATTATTGACGCATAATTCTCGTGATTAAATACGAATAAAAAAATAATATACGGCACAGTTTCAATTGGATGATAACATTAGCAAAAAAATGTTCCTTACGAGATTACGTGGTGGCCCCAAAATCATCGTCGTATTGCAACGTAAATTGATCGGTTCGGCATTACTAAATGCTCGTGCAGCCCACTGATCCGAGTGCTCCGATGCATATGAAACGTCTGGCATATCTGACATCATTATTGGTGAGCCGTTTATTGCATGCGCGTGTTGCACGCCATCGAGAGAATAGCAAAAGCTGGGTGATCCTGAGAAACGGGAAACAAAATTTTCACAACGAAATTAAAAATACAGGTAACAAAAAATATATGTATATATATCATGCCTATGCACATGAATCGGTCTTCTATTTTACAATCAGAAGAACATCCATCCTCGTCGTACATATTTCCATCATCACAATTTTCAGTTGATCTGCAATTTTCACCAATTACTCCAAACTAAACTACACAAACGCGCAAGTACAAAAACATACGCGATTCTGTGATAAATGTTAAGATAACAAAAACAGCCATCTGAGTTAATAATAACACTAGGTGCATTTATCTTGCAAAAGTTAAAATTTTTCAAGTAACAGTAAAACAAACAGAGCTAGCTATATGTTGAATTTCTATACTTCATCATATACAGTAATGAAACACAACAAACGGTAATCATGAAAATCAAACTTACTCATCTAAATTTCCATCACCACAAAATGACCGAGAGTGAGAATAAATCAACGGCGGTGAAAAGTAAACCGCTCCATTGCTGTTAGTTCTCCTGGCCCCAATGCGATACATGTATACTTGATCTTGCTTCAAGTCGCTTAAACGAAACAAGCGACAATCAAACCAACTCACAATTATTCGTTCTTGCTAATTAAGTCGTACCGGTCGGTAAAGAACGTATCCGCGGTGGATTGAACTAGGGGCGGCTTTGAAAACGGTGGTTCACGGACAATGTTGTAATCAATGTGACTGCATTTGGAGCAGAGTTCGTGATTTGGATTGGAAACAATTTGCACCGCATCGATACTGACAAACGGACTGCTTGTTGTCAATTCGACCTTCATATAATAAAGTTGGTTTAAAAAATTACATCTTTTCTTCCTCAGGGGGGGGTTAAATACCTTTGTCAAACGTTTGTCAGTGTCCAACGACAACGTGTAGGGCATGTCACAAAATGCCGTTGCCGGTGGCAAAGCGATCATCGAAGAATCATCAAAGTGAAGAATGAAATGCTTCAAGCCATCGGCGGCGTTCCAAGAAATCCACAGTTTCAAATGCGCCGGCACAACAGCTACTTCAAAGCCAAGAACTAAGCTGCAGGCGTTGTTGTTGTCACAGTTCTGTGCGTCTGGTAACCAAGATTTGGTACTTGCTTCACAAGGCTCTGCATCCGGTGGTCCTAAATCTCTCGAGATTTAATTTTTTTCAACTTCATTCTTCGAAATGAGTATCTTTTTTTTCTAGCTCAACAATATACACACTGCTGAGTGTTCATTTGCATTTCAATTTCAACTGAAAATCAAACTACAAACCTAAAGCTTGGTCAGGTGACCAATAGGATGTAGTCCGGGCAGTGTGATTAGCAATAACACGTGACGCGTATTGAATAAATCGTCCATCAGTGTCACATTCGCAATGTTGACAACGCTCAACTGCAGGCTTGCACTGATGCCAGCTCAGTGGTGGCAACCATGCCTATAACAAACAAAATATAAATAGTATTTTTCAGAAGATACAAAAAATTTACACACAAATGTCAGAGATGTTTCAGTTTTTCTGAGTATTCTTGGCGCTGTGGGTACGTATTCGCGCAATGACTCGGAACTAGCCATCCAACTTGAATATTTCAAATCCAAATAGCAGTGCATTCTTGCCACTTGCTGAGGAGTGAAATGGGTCGCACATTCACCATCTAATTAATTTAATTAATAAAAAAGGAATAATAAAGAAAACAAGCAGCAATATTAATTTTTTCATCACATTTCAGCAAAAACAAAATTGCCTACCTGAATAGCTCATGTAATTGTCATACGGGGTGTTCAAGTACATTTGACTACCGCTTTCGCAACCAGACAATTCAGCCATACTTTGTCGGCCGAAGCTTACGTATTCAGGATCTTTGCATTCGACATTTTTGGGTGTTGGATTAGTATCTTCGCACAGATCTCCTGAAATGTTTGAACCAACATACAAACAGGAATGATAAAATGAAAACCTTGCCACCAAAAATGGTCAAGCTCATCAAACTGATAATACATACATACAACAATGCTTCTTTGTTCACTCGAATAAAAAAAATAAAAACCCCAAAAAGCTCATTTGCCAAAAAACTAAACAAACCAGTATATAAGGATGGTTTTGTTTCTCGACAAGGATCGTCACAAGTCATTTCTGAAATTCCGTGGTGCACGTGCCACAATCCGAGAGCGTGGCCGAATTCGTGAATTAAATTGTTCCGATGACCATCACTACCGAAACGCTTCGGCTGTACAACAATACCTCCTGAATAAAAAAAAAGTTGCTTTGAAATTTGAAAAAAAAATTCATGAAAACAAAAAGCATACCATATATAGAGAAAACGTGCTTTTCCCAAGGAAATGTGGACAGACCAATCAAATCACCGTTGCTCCATTCAACGAACGAGATTGTTAAAGCATCTTCATTGCTCACATTCAACATTCTTTTATATTCTTCAATGCCAATGTAAGGTCTGAAAGAATTTCGTACTTTTCATTTACAGCGTCAATCTCCAATGTTCAGTGCAAAAATGGAAATTAAACTCAAGTGCGGTACTGGTTCCATCAACGCCCAATATTATTATTATTATTATTATTATTATATCCACATATATTTATTATACATTAAAAATTATGCTTTTATACATGTGTATAAAAAAAGATGAAATGAAATGACACACCGAAATGGTGACTGCGGATCAATGCAGTTCGTAGTGACGTCGGTGAGAGTTTTGTTGCAACATTCACCTTGATCCCAGCTATATTCGGGAAAATTGCATTCAGGATCGCAACGACCGTTGCCAAGCATTCTCCTCTGACATCGTACAAGCATCAGTTCATCACAATCGCCACCGTCGTTTCCAGTAATCGGATGGCGACATTCCAAATCACACTGCTTATTTCCTGAATAAAAATAAATAAGTGTATTTTTCAATGTGAAAATAAAAGCAGAAAAAAACAATTCAAACCACACAGCTTTACCAATTTTGCTGGAATCGCAACCAAATATTATTTTCTTTTTTCGAAGATTCGCGTTGGCAATTTTCACAATTTCCATTTGCCATGTGATGTTATATTTGGCAAAAGCACCGCTCAGCGAACCATGCTGCAGTTCAATTTTACGATCACTGACAATACCTTTGCCAGTGCTGTTGTCCACAATGTTTATTACCTAAGAAGAGTTTGGAATAAGATTAAGAAAAAAAATATACACACACATACGAAACAACAAAATACAATAATTTGCATTATACATCATCCGCTACCTTGTAACGAACAACTTTAGATTGTCGAAGTTCCCAATTGGCGCTGTAACTGCGGACAACGTCCGGATGATCGCAGACGGTTTGGCCACACGCATGTACCAACACCTGATAAGTATTGAAAAAGGCATCCAAGTCAGAAGGCACAAATTTCGGTGCAAAATCACCTAAAAATTGCCAAAGCAGCAGACAGTGATGATGATATTGCATGCATTATTTATACACACTACTATTTATCTTTCTTTCAAATCCATTACTCATTCATCAAATTGTTATACATAAAAAACTTATTTAATTAGTGAATGAGAAAAAATGCAAATCAATAAGAGCTTTTTTACCCGCTGGCTTCCATTTTGGCACTGACTGAGCATCGATGATCAGTACGGAAGTGGTCGTTGGATGCTGCGCGTTGTGGTTGTTGTTGTTGTTGTTGGCGGCTTCTTGGGCATTTCTACCGGTAGCCATTTTTTGAATAAAGTCATATTCTTGAAACGTGGACCAGAGCTGCAATTCATCGACTGCACCTCGAAAATTCATCGTGTGCCCTTCGTCAAAACGTCCCGGCATGGGACCTCCGAGAAGCAAATGCTTGCAAGCGCTTTTGATATTGGAAAACAGTGGACCAATCTAATAAAATAATCACGATGAGTGCAATGGAGAAAAAGTGAATGAATTCAAACCAACCGACTTACTTGCTTATCGGTTGTTGCTACCAGTGCACCGCCGACAAAGAAGCGCAACATTATACCGTCGTAAGTGACAGCCAAGTGAACCCAACGTTCCGCCTTGTACGGATAATGTGACCAGAGTACAGTGGCACTGGAAGACATTTCGTTGCGCATTTGGAAGAAAAAATGCGCACCTTTTTCACGACTGGCCGTTTTGGTAGCAATGCCGAGTTGCCATACAAAAGGGGGTCCGTCGTCGTCGTCGTCGTCGCCACTGCAACCGTCGGCCAGTTCGGCAATGATCGCCGGATCCCCTTGGCCACCTTCGGGTCGAATCCAGACGGTCAACGTGAACTGATCCCTGGGCAACTGGCCCACGTCCTGCAGGCGTATTGTACGCTCTTGGCCGTCGAAGTAGATCGCCTTGGCCGTAGCTGAGTAGTCGCCGCCGTTGGAAATGGACCTCGGATGTCGCACGTTGGGATGGTAACGATGATCCAGTCGAGTGCCAGTGCCGACAGCACAGTTGGCCAACGTGGTGTCGTCCACTGCGTTGGTCAAACAGGCCAGACACAAAGTAAATAGAAGAAGCAAATGGTGCATTGCAGAAATGCAAAAGACAAAACAAGAATAAGCAAAAGATGAATAAGTAGTAGCAGTAGAAGTAGTAGTAGTGGTGGTAGTAGTAGTGGTAGTAGTAGTAGTAGTAGTAGTAGTAGTAGTAGTAGCAGCAGCAGCAGAAGCAGCAAAGAAGAGTAAGAGTAGGAACAAGTTGAAGCAGAAGAAGCTAATGCAGAAGAAGAAAAAACCAAGAAGCGGCAAACTCTTCGACGAGATTGCTTTTTGTAATTTCGAGAGTCAAATCGGCTGGAGAGGTTGGATCCCTTGATGTAAAGCCGCCGTCGCATTCCCCAGACCCAACCACTGTCAAGCGGACCGTTTGAAGTGCTCAGATTTGAGACATCCGACTCGACAGCAGCGGCTAAACGTCATCCGCTTGACTGACACAACTGACAGCTTGCCAGCGAGCCCTGAGCTATACGGTTACACCGGCTGTCATTCCAGTCAACGCTGTTGAAAAGTTATGCCGAATCCGAAGTTCGCCAACAACATCTTTCGCTTTTCCAATCTCCTGTTGCCCAACGTTCGAGAAAAAGCACCAATTTTCTCTCTTGACTCTGAATAAAATCCAGCCTGTCAGTCAGGATGCAAGAACTGCTTCCTTCATCTCGAAATCGACTGACTTGATCAACAACCAAACTTCCATCTTTCACTTCCAGCCGAATGCAAATGACAAAAAGCCCACAACAACTGCACAAATTTCCCAAATTTTTTTTCTTCTCTCCTCTGCTGCAAAACTCGTCTTCTTCTTCTTCTTCACTAGAAAACAACATCTTTGCAG
>NW_003526941.1:8952484-8987449 GCF_000181795.1 Trichinella spiralis | reverse complement strand
TTCTTGGTATTGTCGACAATAAAATGTACAAAATCACACATTTGTTTTACATGTGGTCGTACAGTTTCCACGGAGAATGGGCATTCATCAGTTATAGCATGCGCGTTGCGTACTATTGTTTGAAAGCACGTTCGAAAGCAAACAAATAATATGAGCACACAAATTTGCATTATGTTGCGTTTTAACAATTATTAAATTTAACGGCTATTTGAAATTTGCATATCAATAACATAATTGTAGCAAAACGAGTTGAGTAATAATATCAATACAAAATTATGGTCAGTAATGAGTAAGTAATCTGCTCGCATCATTTATATTATTTATTTCAAAAATATTGATTGTTCAATTAACGTTGTTATCAGTTTTTGCTTTATCTGTTTGAACAGAATGGAAATTATTGCAAAATGGGAAAGAGAAAAGCAGTTATACAATCTTAGCATTAGCATTTAATTTTGAGAAGACATTTTGAATCTTCCCCAAATAGCTAAGGCTATGGCGGATGAAATTTCTAGTATACAAAGAGAAAAGATTTTCCATTGAAATGTTCTGAATGAATTGCATAAATATAGAAGATATGGTGCGTCCTATCTTCAAAATTTCTGATTGCGCATTTTTCATGAAATCGATAATTAAAGCTGCTAATTTGTGTGGTAAATGCTGATTTCTACGCCTTGCATTCCTTCCCGTTGTCGGTGTGCACATACCGCAACATCCACCTGCAGGGAAATACCGTTAGCTGACCATTTCTACAGCTGCTTTCAATAAAACATTTATTATTAGAGTTAAAATCGCATATAAATAAATAAATAAATAAATAAATAAATATAAATAAATAAATAAATATATATATATATTGTGTCTGAAAACGCTTATTTGCATAGTGCGCACGTACCGTCGTTGGCGAAAATCAACGCTGAATTAAATTTCTTTCTGAATAATGAATTCTAATTTCAGCTCAATCAAATACAGGATGGGAAAAAAATTCAACTCAAAACAACACTTACAAAAATGATCAACTTCTAATCGTTTGGAGATAATTTTTGAAGCAGTTATTTGTATAAAGTATAAAGATCATTTTGAATAAAAATGATAATGCATGTCGGGCTTTTCTTGGAAAATGTCTTCTATTCTGTTCTAGCCTTAGACCATCAGCCTAGAATTGTTTCAAACCAAGCTCACAAAATGAACAACAAAATTAAGTTCCTTAATTGATAGGTATCAAAGTACCGGCAACATTCAAATCTATGAGTTATACTTTATGATTAATATTTGATTTTCTTTCTTTTATGAAAATATGCGTTTGCAAAAAGTATAATACTACTCTACTGAATATGGTTTTTATATGAATATATTATTCAATATTGATATGCTTATCGATACCCAATGATAAAATTGTTATCAATTCCATATAAATGTCTCAGAAGAGATTCTTCAGAGAAGTTACTCGACGGTTTGTTCGAAATTGAATATTCCTTTAGAAATTAAATGCAAAATGAAACCATAATCGAATTAAAATCAATGGAATAATTTAATAATAAATAAAAAAAATAAGACCGTTTTTACCGATATTCTTCGTCCGTCCGTTGAAACGCCAATACACACCGTAGGTCAACAACTAATGAAACTAAAGCCAGGTTAGCGTGTGCATTGCAGTTGAATAAAAATTTGCATGAATTCTATGGTGAACAAGTCGTACTATGCCTGCTTTTTATTACGTCAAGCAAACAGAATTTACGCCAATGTCAGGCTAAAATCACAACAACAGCAATATATGATTTACAACTTCACAATATGTAATATTATGCTACTTTGCACTTCTAGGTCCCATCAAATTAATCATAAAATTATATTAAATGAAGATTTGTACATGTATTTAAAGTTGAGGTTTGCAGCGAGCTATAGCTGCAAAGCAAACAAACATAACGGTAAGGTCACACATAAAAATTTACATGCTAAGCAGACGACGCCTAACAGTGATGTAATAATATATCAAAGCACATAACTTCATTCAATTTGCTTTTCTTCACCATTCCAGCAGTATCAAAACGTAAATTCATATCATTCAGTTATGAATATTGTTGATCATTTAACAAAATTTTAAATTAATATTACAAATTGATGCTGACACAAGTTAGACTGAAGAACTTCAACAAACGAAATTCGATTCGAAACAGAACAAATTTGATGAACAGAATTAGTATTTTATTAATGGAAGAAGCATACAGATAAATAATGAGAAAAATTCACAACAATAAAAATTGTCTTCAAACCTCGAAGAAGCATAATATGATAATAAAGAAGAAAGAAATCACAAATCTTAAGTAGATGCGAAATAATTTTCAAAGAAGAGAATAAAAAAAGTTAATTCATTAAAAAGCAAACACAAATAACGCACAAATAAAAAAATTCAAATGCTGCAAAAATAAAAAAATATAATATAATGTAATATATGTAAAAACAGATCAATGAAAATACGCTCCTAACTGCAGCAACAACAACAACATACTCACGTCCATCCTCCGGTTGTTACTGTTGGTTCAATAACACTCGTAATGATATTCGGACAAATAATTCTTCAGGACCGTTGGTATATCCAGCGTTGTAATATCTTCGAAGCGAATTGAATTGCACACAACGGCTCGACTAAGCTGTTTCAACGAGAAAACCGATTTGCGACGTAACGGAAGCGACAGGTGTGGTTCATAAAAAAGACAACTGAAACAAAAAAAGACAACAAAATTATACTTACACATGAATATGGTTGGAAAAAATAATTTGAATAATTTTTTTTTACTTATCCTCATCTTTGTAATGTTCAATCAGTTCGGTCACAGTGGAAGCTTTGAAAACACTGTCGTCAGACGAGTCGAAACTGAACCGATGATTAAACTGTTCAATTCTTGCGTGAAGTGTTCGCTGATAGCGTCTAAAGCAGAAAACATTTGCTGCAAACAGAAAAACCAAAATTATTCACTTGCTTTTCCTCACCTGAAGCTCACTGAAAACAAATAATCTGACTGAACACTATCGCGCAAAAGAAACGTCCCTTCCGGTTCATTTTCTAACAATCGTTCTGCTTCATAACGGTCAATAGCACCCCAATAATACGAAGCTTGGGTAATAGTGAACAAGTCTGGAATCAAGAATCGGCCTGTACGTGCACAATCAACACGATCACTAATGCGCATCAAATCTGCAAAAATTTATATATTACTACTGCTAATAATAATAATAATTATTATTATTATCCACTACTAACCTAACTGCTTTTCCAGTGCAAATATATCAGAACTGTCCATACTCAAATAACTATTAATAAGAGCCCAATGCATTGACACCGGCGCAACTAAACGTTCATCCGACAGCAGGTTAATAGATGAAATAGAACTGCAATGAAACATTCTGTTCAAACTGTGCGCTGCAGGTAACTGTGCAGAATGTAAAGTTGAAATTCCATTTCGCTGGCCAGCTACACTGTCAAAACCGTCGTGAGCAATCATCAATCTACGCAATCGATCAGATCCTTCAAATCTTCCACCTGAAAATCTCAGTCGGGACCTATAATATTAACATTTTTCTATAAGCATTTTTTTTTCAGTGCATAAATATAAAACAAAAATATTAGACAAAAACAACACTGATAAATAAGTTCATTTGACATAACTTGATTTTCTTTAACTTAGATACAGTATAGTAACAATGAAAGTGATAAGTAACATAATAAATGAATGCATTTTTTACGTGTAATAAAAATTCATAGAACCTAGCCTGAAACACTGGAGATGGTTATTTATCACAATATAATGTTATATCTAGGCATTTTATACAATAATGAACGTAAAAATGCAGTTAATAATTAATATAACATTTAAATAAGAAATAACAATAATTTCATTAAAAAGAATAACCTCAACTATATTTGACATAAACATTAAGTGAACTGAAAAATTACAATTACTGTCATATCGTTACACTCGATAAACGAGACAACGAAATGGTGTTATTTATTATTAATACATATGGTATACATTCTACCTAACACAAAAGATTCACGAAACTGCTGAATATAACTGATGAGAAAATTTTTTTCAAATAATTTTTCGTAATATTCTCATTCAATTTGTTTTGACTTTATAGTGATAATAATCCCGTTAAATAAAAAGAAAAATAACTGCTTACCGAATTCGCCTGATCATGCACGACGTTTGGAGGCTATCAAATAAGTGATTCTTCACTACTTTACGCCTGCAAATAAATGGCCATTTCCACTTCAAATACCGCTTCTTCCTACCCGAAGTGCACGAGGTGTTGAACATTTTCAAATCAGCAATTCGCAAGCTTAAAATAGCAAATATTTAACAAAATAAATACACAGCTAATTACATTAATAATTTAAAATTGAAAAGCCGTTCATTAGTCAAAAAAATTTCAATAATTGCTTCGATAAATGAGCAAAATTATTAATCTCTTCCACTGGAGTGAACAAACAGAAATTAAATTTAAAAATTATTATTGAAATGTAAAAATAAAATGCAATTAATTAACTGGAATTTAATTAAACTTCAAAAAAGACAAAAATCAAATTAATATTTACTTTTCAATCTTCTCAAATAAGCTAGTTTTGAAATACAGATTCACTTTCTAATAAATAAATGCTTCTTAACGCATCGTATCAATAGTCAATATGTTATATTAAATAAGAAGAACGCACTGCACTCAGAAACATATGCTTCACTGTCTTGTCATACGATATGAACAATATGAGCATAGATTAAGTGAAAAAATGAAAACAATCGACATTCTTTGCAAAACAATTGACAAATTTTATAATTACTTTTCTTGTCAGCAAATATCACGGTGGTTAAAAAAGGATTTACGGTCGAATGAATAATCGTTAACAGCAGTATTTCAGCACTTCACTTATTAGGAGAAAATCAAAAAAAAATTTCAACGTTGAACCCCGCAGTAAAAAGCGACATTAACAACAAACTTCACGCAAAAATTACGGACTTGTTAGCATAGGTTGTACTGTAGAAAACATTGTGCAGGTTTGATTATTCATTACTTATGTTTTTTTCTTAGAAATTGACCATTTTAAATTAAAAAATGGCATTTTTCAAAAATAAAATTCAGTTCTACAATCACCTGTTCAAATAAATTTAAAATGAATAAATTTATCCATTTCGATGAAAATTTTGGAAAAATTGTAAAGTTCGCGTGACTAGATTAGAAAAAGGCTAACAACGGCTGAGAGCATTCAAGGGCCAGATACGCATTTTGATTGGTCAATTCTGATTTCTAGTTCCGCCTTCAAACTTGCAAAGCCGTTGTTCTTACTTCATTCTTCTGTCTGGCGTTTTTGTTCGCGTGGCTTTCAGTTGCTTTTTTTCTTGCTCTTGATATGTTGTGCGCTATGCCATTAATTTATCAAATGTAATATTGTGAAATTATCGTTATTATACAATACAGTATAATATAATATAACACAGAAAAGTGTTTTTGTATGTGTATGTTTTGCTGTGCTTTTTTTCAACAGAATTATGTTAATTATAAGTGGATGAATGAATGGTGTTGATGTATCTCATTTGAAGTGCAATAACTTAATGACAATTTAATAGATTAAAAGTAAATGGGATTTTATTTCGAGCACTGAATTGTCAGTCAGTTACCTTGTTGTAAATAATAGGTGAAGAATAAAAAAAGTTTTCAGAAATGATGAAATTTTGAAGTTACGTTTATATTTGATACATTAGTAAACAACGGTATATGTAAGTAAAGCAAGCTTTAAAATATTAGTTCAAATCTCAACCATATACGTTTGTCGTTAACGTAATTAAACTTAGGTAGTACGTTTAATCAATTACCAAATAAATGAAATAAATGCAAGTTACTGAAATAGATGTGTTTTCATACCGCTCGTCTTCATCTGTTCAACGTTATAGAAATGCATGTGGATAAAGTTCAAGAAATAATTCAATAATAATAGCAAAAGACGCAGACAATTTTATTGTTATTCTTTGAGAAAACGCCATTGCACAAGCCGCAAATTAACTATATTGACCATCAACCATTGTAATTGACGTCATAAAAACAAATGTATAACACTGGAATAAAAATTTGCATGCAATTTATGGTCAACAAGTGCTATGCCTGTTTTTCGTTACGTTGCGGAAACAAAATTTGCAGGACCACTTACTTATCTAAAATCACACCAACAGCAATATCTGAGATGCAACTTTACAATATCAACCATTATACAATTCTTCACTACTGAATACCATTGAATTGCTCACATAGAACAAATGAAATGAAGTTATTAATATGTATGGTTTCAAAGCAAACAAACAGAAAAGCTTTGCACAAAAATTTGCATGAAACTTCGTTAACGCCCCACAGAAGAAGCAAGAATTAAAAGAACCTATGAGAAGACATTCTGTTTTCAGTTACCTCTGCATATTCTGAATTCAATAAATAAAGCAATTTCACACATTTAAAACCGTATACTTACATGCATACATATTACATACATGTCAAGAAAACGAACCGCTGTTTCATTGTCTAATATTTCAGTTGAGCAAACCGACTGATGTTTCATTTTTCAAATAGCAAAGCAAACCAATATTTTTAAATTTAAATACAATAAAGATTGCTCTAATTACTACTGAACATCAACAAAGCGATCCATAAATTCAATCTGAAATGTAAATTATACCTGAGGGTCAATATATAATGTACAATAATTTTACTGTAATTACTACCTAAGTGAAAAAAATAAAGAAAACAAACTATATCAGTTTTGATATTGTCATTCCGACAGAAATTTTAATCTGGAATAAAAGTAAACAAGCATAGCGGATAGGACTACACATAAATAAAATAAGTGCAGTACAAAAAAGACAGATAAATGATATTCACGAAATAAGAAAATATAAGTGCAGAATTTGCTAGAGCAGATGGCAATGTAGCAAACATTGTTCGTTTTGATGCTGATCACCATTAACTACATATAAAGTTTTACTATTAAATTTGAAAAATGCAATAAAAGCACGTTCTTTACGCGCCTGGAAAAGTTTACAGTTCAACAGTTGACTTTTGTTTAATGTTTGGAAGGTTTAAAGTTTAAAAAACTTTCTCCATATCCAAAAAACAAAAAACATGTTGCTGCTGTGTGACAAAGTACGGATCGGTTCGGTTGACCAATCAAACGAAAAAAGTTGAACGAAATAAAAAAATCGATGGCTAAAAAACGCTCAGAATCAATTTCATCGGCACATTTGAAACAAACGTCGAAAACTGCGCTCGGCTTGGACTATGCAGGAAGCGAGCAAGTCTCGTTGAACGTTCTACTAGTAAGCACTTTGACAGGAGGGGTTTGAAAATCGAGACAACAAATTCCACAACATCCCACCACTGACTGATCCCATTTTTTCCCAGGCAGATACTTTTCACTGCACCAGGACTGAAGTGGAACTATACCAGCAGTTGTATATTAGCATGACAAAAGAGCACGCCGATGGCGACAATATTTTTTTGCGTGTTGAAGATATCCAACGAAGGTATGACGCGTTGAATGTGCCGGTAGAACGTGACGAACTGGAAAAATTAATAGCCGAAATATCTGAAAAAAATGATGGTCTGTCTCCACTGGAGAGTTTTAATTTTTATAATTTCTGTTTCACACTTTGTTTTCTGAATGTATAAAATAAAATAGAGGAAAAATAAATGAATATTTTCCATTCAGATGCGACGGATGGGATTGATTTTGTTGAATTCGTTGAACTGCTGACGCAAAAAATGACACCCAGCTACTTAGAATCCGAAAATCTGGCCATTTTCAAAGTAAAAATATGGAATATTTTTTTTAAAAAAATACCTCCACTTACTGTAAGTAACAGTTGAATATTATTTATTGAATTGGTCAGATATTCGACTCGGACGCGGATGGTTTCGTAACCGAATCTGACATTGCCAACGTATGCAAGAGTATATTTCCGGACGACGAAGAGAATACCGAAGTCAACTTTAAACAAATAATTTCTCTGCTGAACAAAGCCAACGACAACAATAACCGTATAAGTTTACACGGTTGGTTGCTGTTTTGTTACTGTACACACTTCACATTTCAAAGTGAACTACTACTTACTAGTGATTTTTCAATATTTCAGATTTCACGGATTACCTTCTTCAACAAGACAAAGAACAACCATGAAATACAACACAAATAATAAATAAATAACACGAAGAAAAGGAAAATATGTTTAAAATCTGTCAACAACTCTTTTTCTTTCCATCCCATCTCTCTTAAGCGCCATTTTCCTGAATTGAAAAAAAAAGATTAATAATTAAAAAATTTTACCTCAAATATCTCGCGTTTTTCTTTTCATATTCATTTTTCTTGTCAGAAAATTCGCCGCATAATTTTCATGCCAACAACGAACGTTGTTGCTGTTGTTGTTCTCGTAAATTTATTCAAAAAATCACTGATAAAAAAACGACAAGCTTAATAATAATAAGAATAAGAATAAATAAAATGCATATCCTCTTCTCTCCAGAAAACTGAAATTATAAGAGAAGAGAACGTGGCAACAAATTCACAAAATTAAAAAGAAAAAGCCAACTTTTCAACTGCAAAAAAATTTCATGTTCACCGGATAAGAAAAGAAAAACATTTTCCAATTACTTTCCATCAGTTGTTGTGTGTCTTCTCAGTTGCATATACCACCGGTGAAAAAGTTCGTCCTGAATTGTGCTCTGCTCGCCTTCAAATATTATTTTCTTCAAGGAGAACTTTGAACTGGGCTCAAAAAATGAATCAAATCTTTCCTGTTGTTGTTATCCAATGTGGAACTCGCCTCGGCAAACTTGGACCGTCCAAAAGCCGCGGCGGATGTGGACGCTTCGGAAGAAGAAGAAGCTTCTTTGGGACTTTTGCTGGCGGCCATCTTGTCCGGCGGAGGTTTGCCAAAAAATGGAGGCGACAATTTCGACCCTTGGGAACAACTGCTCAGGCAAATGCCGCTTTCGGCCGAGTTGCCATTGGCCGAAGATGACGGCTCGGCGCCGTTGCCGGCGTTCACATCCAGCGTTGCGGGTCTTTTCAGCGGTGAACGTTGGAACAGAATCGGTGCTGCAAAAGTGGAACGGTGAGAAATTCACAACTGCAAGACAATTAATTTAAATTTAAATTTAAATGAAGAAAAAAATTAACAAGTGTTCCACTGGTAGATTTTCAACTGCCAAAAATCTATCTATGCGAGTGGACATTACCAGTGAATCTGTTTTTCCTTTAGCGAGATTGGAAACTTTGAACGGAAAAAGCGTCAAAGCATAGGAAATCTCGCAGAGCAATCAATTTTCAACCCGTCTTATATGACATTGAACAAATAAATAAAAAATGCTTCTCACTGCCGACAAAGGTCTTGGTGGACTGAACAGGCATCGGTATTGTATGCAAATCGTAGTTGGGATTGGCAATGGAACCGGTAAACGTTAGATCATTGGCCAACAAGCGAGACGAGCCGGAACAAGAAGAAGAAGGAGCTGAATCTGTTGCTGGATGGAACAGCATTCCACCGGATGCAGCAGCATCTGAATTGACCGCTGTCCTCAGGTCAGGCGAGTGATGAGCGTCGTGGTCGTAAGATTTGGCCCGGTTGTGCTTGGACCTCGCTCGTTCTTGGCGTCGTTCCATGAAGGGCGTTCGAACGTACGAACGATAATTCGTGCTCGGCTGTGGTACGCGGCTTCCACTTTTCGGAGGTTGTACAAAACAATTTCCATTTGCTGCTGTGCAAATAAAAATAACCAATAACAATAATAACAATAAATAACCAATCATTTCACAGTTGTTTTTCAAATATTCATGCATGTTCAGTGTGATGATGTCGAATTGGACTGCAGCATTATCATGCAACACTGAATAATTTTGCAAGTGAGGAAACGCAAAGCCTATGTTGTGAAAGCTAAGCGTATTAGAAACTTGCCATCCTTTTACGTACATCTTACAGAAATTACACAAATACATCTTTGAAAACAAAAAAGAAAAAATTATTCTCTTACACGAAGGAGGTGTGCTGATCGAACGGCAAGAGCGAGCATGGGGAGAATTCAAGCTTCTATTGGATATGGACAACACCGACGATGCAATCGAACAATCCCTGCTCAACATGCAAGGCCAGTACGGTGGTTCATTGGGCGGATTGCGTCGATGAGTTGGTGTTCCTGTTGCTGTTGCTACTGTACTGGTGGAACCAATTTGACTATACCGATTTTGTTGTTGTTTATGTTGCTTCTGCTGCAATTTTGCTGCTTTGTTCGACGAGTGGGATCGATTGGACGAAGCGACAAAACGCACCGGACTCGACTTGACGGACGACGGTGTCGACGAGCACGACGAGCCTGCAACAGCCGACTGAGCAGTCTGAAAAGGCAACATCCCGCCATGCTTGACGCCGCCAACTCCCACGGCAGAAGCAGCTTCACTCCACAATGGTGAACCTAACGAAATTAAAGAACAATAAAAAAGATACATTTCACCATCAACCACTATAATCTATGAATAATGATAATTAATCGCAAACCTGTGCGATGCAAGTCGACTCCAATCTCGCTGTTCAAAGTCTCTTTCACGTCCCTGTTGCCGAACGTGATACCAGCCAAAAATGCACTGATGCTACGCAAAGTCGAGTCAACAATGTTTCCTGTTGAAGTGGAAGATTTACGACTTTTTTGACGACGTCTTGGTGAACCAGAATCTGCATACAAATCACCACCGTTTGTTGTATCCAAACCTGAAACACTTTGTACGGTTGCAAGTCTGCAAAGCACACAGCAACAGCAACAGCAACAACAACAATAAAAAAACGATCAAGCAAACATAAATAAATAAATAAATAAATAAATATATTAAATCAAGAAAAAACACATCCAACAAAATAAGAATAAGTGCTGTTTGAGGGGGAGGGGAGGGGGTTCCTCGTTTTTTTTTTCGAAACCTCTGAAAGGACACTCACTGCGCAGCGTTTGGTGTTGTTGTCTTGGAGCAGAGGTATCAGTGCTACTGGAGTCGGACAGATCGACGAGCAGCGCTGAAGAGCTTGCTGGACGAACATTCGCCTTGGATTGGGTCAAATTCGGTGTTGATCTGTGCAATGGCGACTGTCCGTTGGCCGGCTCCGAATCTTCGGAAAGTTCTTCGGACGTGGGCGAGTCTTTGACGTAGAATACCTGAGTCAAAGGCGGTCGGGCATGGAACTTTTTCGGCATACCAGACTGATCGCTTGGACCCCAACTTCGGCTGCCGTCACTGGATTCGTCGGCGTTGACTGTACACAAAATGAAAAGAAAAACAACACAATTCACAAAACCACAACACGACAACAACACAAATAAGAAGAAAAGTAAAAGAAAAATGCACAAAATATATACATATACATATACATATGTAGTAGAGAATAGTAGATGCTTACATGTATAGATGCGTAATTCGCTGCGCCCTTTCGACGTGGGAGAATGTGGAGGACTTGCCGAACAAGCTCTGGGCGAATGCTGCGGTACATGCTGAACTGTAATCAAAGTGCGAAAATCTACAAGAAAATAACAACATCATCCATCGTATATAAAATTTGGTATTGCTGTGCATCAGATTTTCCACCTATTGGGCGACCAATCAAACCGGAGCCGCAGTTTTCGTTCTTGTTGTTGAGCAAAGCCTTGAGCTTGTGGGTTTTCAGTCGACCCCTGCGCCTCGCTGGATCCGGCGGCTGTTGTGTGGCAAGCAATAACTGCAATTCCCGTTGAACCAAATCAATTTCACGTTGAGCTAAATCTGCTTCTCTTTTGCGCAACTGCTCTTCCTTGAGCTCTTGTTCGGCAGCTTTGTTGCGCAATTCTTCCTCTCTAGCACGAAGTTCATCTTCCATATTTTTCAAATCGTGAAACAGCAGCTGAATTTCTTGTTTCCAATCTTCTTGCATCGAATGGAACGACTCTTGTTCGAGAAGGCTGAAATTTTCACGCAGCCGTTCCAAACGAACAATCAACTGCATAAATGTCGGTCTGCGACGTGGTTCCACATTCCAACAATCTATTGTTCACAAAGCAGAAGAATCAACTGGACGTAAAATGGAAAAAACAAAAACTACAACACCCAATTTATGTATGCATGTATTAATCCAACGACGTTACCTTCCATCATTCGACTCAACTCTTCCGGGCAAGAGGACGGGATGGGCAGGGTCAATTTGTTGACCGCAACCCCATAAGCAACTGCAAGAGCGTCGATCCCTTTGTATGGCACTTCGCCGGTGAGCAGTTCCCACAACAGTACACCGTAACTCCACACATCGGACGCTTTGGAAAAAGTGCTCGATTTGATCACCTCGGGCGCCATCCACGCATACGTCCCGCACATGGACATGCGCGTCGTTCGGCAGGCTTCCCGAGCCAGACCGAGGTCAATAATTTTGAGCGTTAAATTTTTCAAATTTCTTTCCACTATTGGCTCTTTAATTAACACTAAAGAACAGAAAAAAACAGAATAATTAAAAATATGCACAAGTTTCAGAATAAAAAGTCTTCTGCTAAAGCTTGCCAGTTATTTGATTTTTTTAAAAATAAAATGTATTAAACAATTTGGATATAAATTATAGTCAAGAATGCTGTAAATTTTGTACAGTAGTAAGACAACGATAAAAACAAACTTTAACATCATTTTTCCTACAGTAATAAATAAGACTAAAACATGGGTGTGTGGCAACAAAGCAAAGCGGCAGCACATCATATCAAATCTCACCAGTGAATATCGATCTCTGATTTGAAGAAGAAGAAGAAGAAGTTATAAATCAAACTGAGAAAGAGAACAATTTCAAATATTAACAGAAGAAAAATAAAAAAGATATAATCTATCAAGTAGCACAAAAAAAATGCAATTTCTGCACTTACACAAAATTTTAAAAGTGGCCATTATATCAGTATTAAAAAAGGTGTTAAAAGAGAAGAGAAAACATTGAAATGAATTTTTTTTAACAACGCGGAAGTTGATTTAAAAATAAAATCAACTCGATTTGACCAATAATCGATTGCACTAGAATAAATTCCCAAGGTTCCAATGTTTGAATAAGTGCCGTCAACAAGGCCGTATCACCAATTACGACTGGAGGATAGACAAACTGTATATAAATAACATCGGTGATTAGCTCGATGTCGGCATCAGCGTTTGCAAAGATGTAAATTTGTTTGATTTTCAACTGATAAATGCGAAAATAGTTTCCACTGCATTTCATCACCCATTCACCACTGTTGTCCCAATGAAACAATAAAGCGAGAATAGCAAACAAATCATTATCCCGGATGGAAACTGAACCTCGATGATTGTGAAATAAATCTTGAGAAAAAAAAATAATGGCAACAAATCATTTTTGTCAAATATAGTATGCTCATAAAAGTAACAATAAATTAAAAATAAAAAGGGTAATTGCATCGCCATCCCCAACTGTAGAAAAAAAAGCTCAAATCGATCGTACACGCCAAAGCAGGCAGACACAGACAAGCGTACACAAACACACACACACACAAATCCACCAACATCAATTCGAGAATGGATGTTGAAAATTTGGAATGCGCAACTGGCACAAACTGAACGCCAAAAGCAAAAGCAAGAACACAATGAATGAAGAACAGCAGAAAATATCGATCGATCATTCATTCACTTTGGCCTATGACCAACAATTTCGACTGATGAATAAAAAAGTAACACTTCCCTAACATTTATACCAACCCAATATCAAAAGAAAAAAAACTCTACATATATATATATATAGTAAAATTATTATTACCATTGCTGCTTTTGAGGTCGCGATGAACAAGCGAGACGGGAGCTTCTGCGTGCAAGTAGTGCATGCCTCGGGCAACTTGGATTGCCCAGTCGATCAGCACTTCGGGAGAGACTTTCCAACTGCTGAGGGCGCGGTTCAACGGTCCACCGGCACAATATTCGAGCACCAAGCACAAATTTGGCAGGGATAAGCAGACGCCGCGCAGCGCGGCCACGTTCGGATGCTTCAGCAAGTGGAACAGCTGCGCCTCTTGGCGGACCGTCTCCAGGATTTGGTCGATGTCGTCTTCGGCATCAATGCGGGCCGCTTTCACGGCGACCACTTGGCCGGCGTATATCCCTTTGAAAACTTTCCCAAAACCGCCGGCGCCGATCACCTCCTCCAACACCAGGTCGGTGAATTGGATCTCGGGTGGGCAACTGTCCGACATCAGGGATTTGATGCTTTGCAATTCTTCTTTGTCATCCGGCTTGACAAAGTTGCTCGGAAAAACGCCAACTTTAACCGACCCACCCACTGGATCTCGAATTTTGCCCGTCCACCAGCCTTCACCACCGGATATCGATGCGTCTCGACTTAGAACCTAAAAGTTGAAATGTAGAACTATTTTTTAAAAAAACTAACAAATTATATAATTAATGAACAAGAACGAATAGAGAAAATAAGGGAGAGAGAGAGCTAGATGGCTGTCAGCGGCATACACTAGCACTAGCACTGGCAGTGGCACTAGCAGCATTACACACACATTAACACAACAGGAATGGATTGGCGTTCGATTTCTGGCTAGCTGAAAATATGTTCGATCCTTTTTCCGGCAGAGAGCCGAAAGCGGCCGCCAAATCATTGCGTAAACAACACACTGAGCTTCCAGATGAAACAATCAAATGGGAAAAAACAAAAAATAAACAATGTACAAATGTTGGCTAAAAATTTTTCAACATTTCAATGACAGCCGCACATCCTTGTACAAATGATGATTCAATTGTTTTTGAAAATACAGCTCACACACTCTCTCTTTCTGTCTGTATCTCTGTATTTCTAGTTGTACACAACAGTACAAGCGGAAAAAAGGGGAAAATTGGACAAAGAGGAAAAATGAATATTCAAATAATGACCAACCGATAGAATAATATCTACCTCAATTGCTGAGCCTCGCTTCAAGTCCAACTCGTCGTCGTTCTGAGCAAAATAATCGAACAAGGCAGTGACCATTTTCGGCTGCCTAAGGTGGACAAAGCAACTCTCGGTCGAGCAATTCTTCGAACCGCTCTCTTCTTCAACACTGTAAGCCATTCAACACTGGCGACGTTCAACTCGACCGTCCAACATCTCTCTTAATCGCCAACCATCGTCTGATGCGCACGCGCTGCTTTGCAACCTTGAAACAATGGGAGAATTTTAATCAACGTCTGAATAACGGATAAAAATTCTAGCAATTCATTTGGGATTCAAATTAAATTCCAAATCATTCGTCAGTCACAACAACAACAACGGCAACAACACAACAACAACCTCTAAACTAACATACTGTAGTACCTTAATTATGTTCTAATTTTTGACTTTCAGGTATTAAAATAAAAATGTGATGTCGCAATCATCAATTTATATTTCGTATATATTTTTACATTTACTTGTACAGTTCTGAAATGGAAAATTCAAACAATTACGACAAAACTGCATACTTGTTGAGCTGTAGACGTGGAATACTTATTTATTCACTGAAAATGATCATTATTATCACTTTTGAAAACCAATTTTTCATTTCCACTTTTCCTAATGGTATGAATGAAAACAACTGCACGATATAAATACATGCACGTACAAAGCCGATGCATTATCAATTCGAATACATATTTTTCATTTTTTCCATTCCAATCTTTCAGGTGGTTTGGTTTTATAAAAATGGAAACTTCTTTGCCAAAATTGATTTGCCAAATGCAATATAAAATTAAATTCCACTCTGATATTATCGATCAAAGTAGAATAGTTGTAACGAAATAAGTAAACAAATAATTAATAATTCGATTTATCCAATTCTGCCTAGTGCAACGTTGCCAAATGTTAAAAAAATTTGCACTCATAATCACTGTTATTGGTGAAAGCAAAAATCTAAATGTACTGTTTTCAACATTGAAAAAAATACATTCCAAACTTCAAATACATACATTCTCATATGAAAGAGATGGATATTTATTAATTTAGAAAAAAAAATCGAAGCAAAGTTATCAAAAAATCTCACTGTCCCATTTTTACTTTATGTACCAACTGCAAACAATAGCAACTAACCCAAACTGAGCAACGTTTTTGAAAAACTCAGTAAAATGAAAAATAAAAATATCTACTAATAACAAATAAATGAACAATTCCTGAAAAATAACGTTGAAATTCTTCTAGCCAAATGCATTGGGGTAAAATACAATAGAATAGAATAGAATAGAATACAATGCAAAGAATAGGGTTGAAATTAATTAAAAACCGTACGAAAGAAACAACTATCAAACAAAGACACAAAAACAAACAAACAAGCATGCACAGTTCTCATAACATAATTTTTGTAGACCATTAAAATGATGTTCAAGTTTAATAATAATGGTACAGTAATAAATTTATTTGCAGCATAAAATTTTGCCTTTTATCATTCATTCTTTTACATCTTTTGTTTGCTTAGACTATTTGGAGATTTTACGTTATTATTCAACGATAAGCTTGACAACTGAGACAATTTTTCTTCGCACAAGAAGTCTGCCTCTTAGGTTATGGTGTTCATTTTTACTCAACCGGTTGATATTTGGAAGTGATTCATAATAGATTTGGTGATTACAATTTTTTTCTTAAAAGTAAATAAACAACATTAAAAATAATGTCCAGATAATGATTTGGACAAAAAGGAATGAGGAAATTTTGAATAAAATTTGAAGAAAAAAAAGCACAACTATACAGCAACGCTTTCAAGGAACAATGAGCAAACAGGAAGTGAAAATTTTTGCTTCGAAATTGCCAAATTGCGCAGTGGAGGATATTTTTTTTCTGAATTTTCCTTTTCTTCCACTGACAATACAATGTGCAATCGATGCTGGCTTGTAGCATTTTTTTCTCGAGGGAAAAATTTTCAACAAAGACCAGGCTTGATTCAGTCTATCCGACTTAAGTCAAACAATGCCAACCCAATGGATGGACTGAATTTCTTTGTCGCCATCTGGTGGACATGTTAACGCAGTGCAATAGAAAATTTGAATAATAATTACAACAAAAGAAAAAAAACGGTTAAATGAAATCCTAGTCTACACATTAATTAGTCCAGCATTGATAGCTGATAGAGATTGAAAAAGAACTGAATTCATCCGCAAAAACTAGTAAAACCAAATTCCGCATTTATAATCAGAAAAATGCTAATTTCTGCTGACTGTACACTGCCGTGATATTTCCACTTTCAAAAGCCTATTTTTTTGGGGGTATTTGGCATGCCGGAAATACATAATTCTGATTGAACAGTTCAATTTTTACTGCAATGCCGAAAAGCTGAGAAAGCGAGAGAAGAAATGCGTCCCATTTCACACCAGTTGTGTAAAGTTATAAATCACTTTTAGCAGTGCACTTTAAATAAATATTAAAAAGGATAGAGGAAAAGAAAGAAAAGATTTTAAAATGAAATTATGAACAGCTCGTAGAAGCAAGCTTTTCTTTGACGAAGAATAAATAATGGAAAAAACCGATTGATCCATTATTGTGCATACCTGCCGTGGGATACAACTGGAATCAAAGCTGTTCGCTAATGATGTAACCGGTAGAGCAAAACAGAAATTAGCTTAAAATGAAAACACAAAACAGAAAGAAAGAGAGAGAGAGAGAACGCAAAATTGAAAGAAATATATTTTAATG
Source organism: Trichinella spiralis (assembly GCF_000181795.1). NCBI lineage: Eukaryota > Metazoa > Nematoda > Enoplea > Trichinellida > Trichinellidae > Trichinella > Trichinella spiralis. The sequence goes on along the minus strand of NW_003526941.1, from coordinate 8,969,735 downwards.
CTCTATTGCTGAAGTAAAAAAATTCAAAATCTTTCTCCACATGAAGCTCATTCGACCGCTTGACCGTTTGTTTCGACAGCTTCTTTACAGTTACTGTCAACATCACCACCGTTTTTTATGAATAAAGGATTGTTAATTTCCATATTTCCCGTCTGAAATGAGAGCAAATCAAAAGCACAATAACAATTATAAAAATAAATAAAAAATGAAAAATTACTGGAGCCAAACCGGGACATTCATAAACCGAATAATCACCTTCGTCTTCTTCGACTTCTGAATCGTCAGAAATTACCTCTTTGACATCGCAGGACGGGCTGAGGGTAAAATGGGTTGAATTTAGCAGCATAAATGAAACAGGAAAAAAAATGCAATATCCACTTACTGTTCCATTGAAATGATCTGCTGCTTGGTGTGTTGAAAATGATACAACTGGGCAGCTGAGGCCAGCTTGGAATCCATAGCCGCGACACTGTTCGGGCTGTGGATCTTTTTCGAACCGTTGCCGTTCAATTGAGGAAATTCATTGAACTGCGACTCTTTGTATTGTTTTCGCAGACTGAAAAGCACAACATTCATACTCACAATAAATCATCAGTGGAACAAACAAACAAACAAACAAACAAACAAACAGACAAACAAATCACAATCTCTCACCGTATATAGGAATAAACCGCAAATATTAAGCCCGTGACAGCGGCCACGGAACATACTGCTGCTGTTGCTAAAAATATGCAAACACAGAATAAAAAGAGAACAATGCAAGTGTGCAAATGTCGACAATTGCAAATAGCTTACAATAAAACACCGTATCACTGATATCAACACCGGCAACGGATTTTGGCTTGTCCACCAGCTGAGGCATCGGTTCCATGACGTTACGGTCGACTTCCTTCTTCCTGTACGATGACGGTGGATTGACGAACGTATCAAACTCTTGTTGCCCTTTACGATTCGTAATTCTCTGCGCTGGAAGTACGGATTCTCTGACGGCAGTAGGAGCTATTCTCAACGACGATGTAACCACTTCGGGATTTTGAAAATTTATATATCCACTCTGACCTCGGTCGATGTTGACAAGATTGTACGGATCAAGCTTGTTCTTGTCCAAAGAAGATGAATCAATGTATAAAGCGTCGTCTTCTTTCAAATCGCCTATTTCGTCAACATTGCTTGCTATTGTTGCTGTTGTTGCTTCTTTTTCTTCGATTTCTGCTTTGACAAAAGTAATTTATTATTATGTTGTTTTTTTTTCTTCGATCAGAGCATAAATATGATAATTTTGTAAAAAGAGAGAAAATTTTTTTCTCCACTTACCTGAATTGTACGTGAATTGGCAAAATTATCAAACCCACAAAGCAGTGCAAATACGGTGAAAAGGGAAAATCTTGCAAAGCTTATTACTGTACAAACTGTGCTATCTGCATGACTGAAACGTCAACTGAAGAATACTGTGATCTTTTGTTGATCACCCATCTATTGTAAACAGTTCATCTACAACGTCATAACGACGACGTATTTATACACATAATACAATCAACCTTCTGAATGATTGAATATATGAAATTGTCTATTATTTAACTTAACAGTTCCATAATAACTTCTTTATTCAATTTGCCTCACAGTAGTTGAACTTCACAGCATCAAGATTTATCCAAGAGAAACTATTCATACAAAATATGCTTATATTTTTCTTTTACGTTGTTTATTCTGTGTGTGTGTGTTTAGTTGATCAATCTAAAAATTAGCCATAACGCTAGCTGTTAGTGAAATTTAATAGCAATTTGTGCAATTAATATATTTCTATGCAAACACAAACGATGAATACATCTCCACTTTGAAAATGCCCATACGTCAATTGCATTATTGCACGCTTCACATGGTACGACTGAATTGAATTTGAATATGAAAATTTCCATTAATTTGTTACAAAATTAATGTTAAACAACAATAAATTGAATCAGTAACAATTAAGATCATTCCAAATATATAAAAAAAATTTATCACCGCTGTTACATATAAAATTCGCTATTACAAAAGTTAATAGTATAATGTCATTGAAGATAAAAATATATAGTTTACAATCTGATTTGATAAAAAAGAAAAAAATCATTAATATTCGTGTGCATTTCACCAATAGCTGGCTAACTTTATCGAGTTTAGCAAATTATAAAACAGAATCACTGAATCAATAATTAAAGCAGGAAAAATGTAGACTGAAAAACATTCATTAAGTTTGAAAAAAATGTAATGAAATGAAAATAGTCACAATTTTCGAAAATTTCTTCCACAAAACAAATAAAGTAATTACATGTCCAAGTGACTTAATAACGAGCAGAAATGCAATGAAACCAATTATCTTTTGAAAAAAAAAATTCATATCCTCAAACAACGTGAACATTATATTGCATCAATTTTTGAAAAATAATTATTAAATAATAAAACGTAAAAACATTGTATTATTGTAAAATGCATTCAATTATGCAGCAGTATAAAGCACGTTCAAAATTTCTTATTCAACTTTATCATTCCATTTTCAGCAATGACAATAAAACTTAATTACGCATCAACTACAGCTTGAAATTATTGTGTAGTAAATAAATTTTCTTTTGAAAATTCAATATACAACAATTATATATGAAAAATGATAATGATGAAATTGAAATGATGATTTTTAATTGAAAACACCCACATTCACATACAATTCACATATTTCATCATGCATCAGCATTTTTCTATTTGCCAAAGTAAAAATAATTCATCAATAAAATGCATTTAATAAACAAAGTGTAAAATATTGTTGAATGGATAAAATAAAAATAAAAATTAGAAAAAAAATTTTTTTATCAATGATGCAATTGCATCGTTATTGCGTGAAAAGTCTGATATCGTCGTCGTCGTTTGCATAATATTTGTATTTTTAAATTGCATTTCTATATTACGTAAAGAGAAAATAACAAAAAAAGATTGGAGCATTTCGTAGAGTAAATAGGAATAAAAAAGGGATGAACAAAAGAAGAATTAATAATATTTAAATTAGATGCGTGAAAATTATACGCAAACATACCAAATGAGTATTGTTGAATAAATAGAGATAAAACTGCACTGGGAAATTTATGATAATTGAAAGAAAATATTTTCATTAAAACTGAAAATGAATGTGAACCATTTTTCGATTGTTGAAAATAATTGTCATCTTATTCATTTTTGTTAAAAAGTAAATTTTAATTTTGAACTTGAAATTTAAATGAATAACATTCCAAATGTGTTCAGCATGTGCTTCTGTTTTGTTCGGTGGGATTATTAAAATTGCTCATTGTGTGCAAGTTCTTGCTAGAGTTGATCAATAAATGAAACTGCTATTTATTTCTGGGACAATCTTCTGGAAGCTTCAACTCAAACAAACATCTTGCATTCATTATGAAGAAATTTGAAAAAAAGAAGATAAAAGAACATTGTTCACCATTATCAATCTTATAACAGATAAGCACGATTATTAAAAATTTCTCAAAGTGCTGAAGAGCATCAGCAGTAAGATGATACGATGAAATAAAAATATGAACAATTTTCAATCAATAACTAACTAACTGCTGCCGTTGTTGGCATATGCGAGAATAATTAATAATAAGAAGAAGAAGTAGAAGAAGGAGAAGGAGGAGAAGTTGAAGATGATGCACACATAAATCGATTAATCGAACAGGCAGGCCAACTAACTCTCCGGTGAGAAACAACAACTGAAAATCCCCTGAATACAGAAATGCGCTCTGCCCACAAGCTGATGCTAATTCACTTTGAAATGAAACTCTTCCTTGTAAACACTTTTGTGAAAGCGATCTTGATTAATGAATTCTACTGAAAAATGGACATCATCACTCAATACGGCTGGCTGCCTTCAACAAGCAAATCACTGGAAAATCAAAAATGATTATTATAATAATAAAATGCTTGAAAACAGTTGACAAGAAAATAAATGCTTCTTGCGTAAAACATAATCTTTTCTTGGCATTGATTTTTTGCTTCTTTACATTGGTGTCCAATTTTCCAAAACAGTTAACTCACTTTTGATGCATTTTGATCGAATTATTACTTTTTTTGAGCAAATAATTCATTTTCTATAGTTGTGTTAAAAAACGAGCTGAAAACCAAATCCCAATAATAAGCTGATAATTGCAAATTGAGCTACTGTATTCCGGTTTTTTTCAAGCTAGGATTTAGGAAAAATTAAGAAAATTGACCATGCCGACAAATAATAGATCGATGAATATTAAAATTCACCACAGATGTTACGTCATACAATAAGAGAATAATATTATTCAATCATTCCGCTGACCAATCGCAAAATTATTATGCATTGTTGCTGTTTTATTGATTCCACCACATTCTGCATTTCACTGTACATGTGTGAAGAGTCCCCCTTGTCCGCTCTTGTCAGATAAATCTATCTACAGGTAGTTTATGCGTCTGCTTTTGGTTTTTTCCCCACATTCAGATGCACGTTGCCACCGGGCAAATCGACTCAACGCGCTTGTCACCGTCAACATCTCGCAAGTGCAGTCGATAACTTTATGTGGAATAAATACGCTTCGGCAAGCACAAATGAACAGCAATAGCGATTCTTTCTTCTATGCGCGAAATTTATTGATTCAAAACGATGAACATTTCTGAACGTGGAAACCGAACGAAAGAATGGAAATACACTTTTAAACTGTTTATATTGTTTGCATGCTGTTTGTTCACTTATAACAAATATATTATCCAAATAACAGAAACCCCTTTTTTTAAATCAACTATAACATATATATATATATGTACACTTGCTGATTGATTGCTGCTTATATTTATTAGCCTTGAACTGGTAAACTAGTGAATGCTTAATTAGTGGCGTGTTTCCCGCTGTTGACAAAAGTGCAATGATTACGACTAAACTCATTAATCACTAGGCGCTAATATACAAATTCAAACCTTGCCCATCGAATGGAAAATTAAAATTTAATCAAAATTATGGCCAGTTAGCAAATGATTATCATTCAATTGCATTCAACGCATCATATACATTGAAGAAAAAACAAAACAAAACAAAACAACAAACATCTCAGACCTCCTCCTCCTGTCCTGGAGATTAATAAAATAATTGCGTAATTTGTGCAAATAAGTTTGCATTTGGAAAAAGATCAACATTCAATTAAACGTATCGAAATTGAGATTTGCTTGAGAAATATGATTCGATCAGACAAGAAACCGGGAAGTGGCCGAAGGATTTACGAATTTGACCAATTAACGTTAAATATGCTAATAAGCAAACAAATAGAAATCAACTCACCGGTAGGAGATATGTATTGTTGGTCAACATCGCCATTCAAACGTTCCAAGATCTCTTCAGCCAGCAACTCACTGGCATCAAGTTCAAACCTCCCACCACTTGAACCTAAATTGAAAAGTTTTTTTTTCAAATAAATAAATTTTTTGAAAAAACCACCAATATTGTGTAATGAACACTAAATGTTAGCGTGATGAAACGTGGAAGGTCAAATAAAAAGGTACAAATCATCATTATGCTACTTCAAACATTTCCTGTTGTCAAACTATGACGTGAACAAACAAACAAACAAACAAACAAACAAGCAAATAACAAATTATCGCAAAATCTGGATTATCGTTTCCACAATCATTTATTTACCTGGGGCATAGATGCTATCACGCCCATTTATCGGTTCCAAAATGACCAAAACGGCCAATATAATTACCAGTACATAGCTATAATTCCGTTTACGCCTCATACCATCAATACATTGCACAGAATTGAGGCGTCTTGATCCTGTGCACACTTGTCAATGCGTATTTGTCAATGGCGTTGGCGTACGGTATTAACGATGACTTTCAGGTTGAAAGTCCGCAGCGGTACAGACAAAGCGTAATACAGTCTACTGGAATATTTAAAAATTAAACATGATCTCTATTATACATTTCAGTTGGATCAATTTTAATTCAAATAAATCTCAAGTAGGAAATTTTTAGCCAGTGACGTTTCTGAAGAAAAATAATAGCAGTATTCGTACAACGTTCGTACAAAAAATGAATAATCGACTGCAAATGTGAAGAAATATAATAACTCTGTAATAATATAAACGACATTAATCAATTGAAACAAAAACAAATAGATCACAATTAAAATTTGCTTTTCTTTTCAATAAGAACAATAATTGAGTAATTAATTTATCAAACAAATTGATTAGCATTAAGAAACTTCTCCTGATGCTGAGCAAAAAATATCAACTAACAATTAAACAAATTACAGTAAATTCATAAATAAAACCGTAAAATGCTTTCTTTTTACATACAATTCGCAAAAAACGTAAAAATGTTTGCATGAATCAATATAATAAAAATAATGTTTTTTGGATAAGGATAAGCAAAGAAATAAAAAGTGAATTTATGCAAAAATGAATTAAATTATATCATGAAGCGACATGGCGAACGTGAATCATTTCAAAAAGTACAAGCGGTTTCAATTGCCCATATATGAAAAAGAAAGATGCTTTTAGGCAATAATTTATTTCATTAGCTATGCATGAATGCTGATAGCGATTCATGGCTTGTTAATCTGTGCATTTTGTTAATCACAAGTGATTTATTTATTGATTATGAATTTACATCTAAAGTAAATAATGTTCAACGTTTGTTATTGTGTTCAAAACATCAAAATCAAAAATTCACAAATACATACATACCCACCACACACACAAACACGTACGCACACACATCATACTCATCCATGGCAACTGAAAATTTTGTAAAAGTATAAAACACATTACATATTACTTACTACTTAGCTTACTTAGCATGAGGTATTACTGAAATTCTTGAAATTCAAGAAATAAATATATCATTGTACAAGAACGTTCATCGATAGGAAAAGAATAATTTAATGAATAATGAATAAAATTACGCAATGCACGAAAAATTCAGTAAAGGATAAAAGAGAAAAAAGAGAACACCGGAGAGAAAAGTCAACTTTTAACTTGCAAGCTTTCGTGTTGTTTTCGCAGAGCTTTCAAAATAGAAGTTGAAAGTTGAGGATGCACGACGCGTCTTCGAAACCATCGCGCCGTCCAAGTCAGCGGTTGGGCTGTCGATGCGGTGGGACGTTTCAAAAATCTGGTAATCGCATCCAGCTCTTTAAGCCGCTTGATTGTTGCATTAGTAGTTGCTGAGTTTTGAAGAAGAAGAAAAGGATCCCGCGGATCAGAAGAAACATTTTTCAAAGCTTGCAGAAACAGTACCAGCATGGAGGAAGAAAGGTGGTCAAGTTTCGCAGTTGAAGAACCACCGCCTGAAGTTTCCCAAGCAAATTTCACTCTCGAACCGAGTCCCAGTGGTTTCCAGCTTGGATTAGTTCTGTTCTTGTCGTTGTTCATCAGCATCATCAAATCAGGCGATTGGAAGTGCTCGGTGGAATTGTTTTCATGCAAATCTTCTTCTTCTTCTTTGTCCAAAGTTTCACTACCGTGGTACCCATGTACGAGAAAAGCACGCGGTATGATTCGCGGATTTCGATTTTCAACCGCATACGGATCCAAGCAACGACAAAGATGCGATGTACAAAGCAGAGGAAACATCAACTTCACTTTCCCACCTTTCGCTGTACTGGCACAACAGTCACCACCGTCCCAACCGCAATAGGCTCTGTTATTTTGAAAGTCACACCAGCCGTCACCTACGAAATCCTGAAATGGAATGGAAAATGGAATTTTCACATCGTCAATTCAAATCATAATCAAAAATAAATATAATTCATCGGTTTTTTTTCAATCTTTTCGGCATTTTATACCAAATAACATTTCGAATAAAATAAATTTTACCTGAGTACATCGCTTAACGCAAATCACCGATTCAACTTCCGGTTCCCATTTCCTCTTTATAGAGCAAGTGAGTTTTGTAATTTTCTGAAGCACGTGCATTTTGAAATTGCGATCCGAATTTACAACATGCTCTACGACGGGATCGTAACCTTGAGCGTCACAAGCAACGTGACATGTACTGCCTGAAATGAATAATATTAATAATAAATTAATATATAAGACACGCGCACGCACGACAAAGAGGGGGAGAGAGGGGGGGGGAGAAAAAGTGGGAAAAATAATAAATAACAAAGTGCTGGCTATTTTCATGGTAAAAAGAGTGAACTCAACCAACTCTTACCAACCAAACGCTTCGATGGACAGCTAACGACGATGTGACCAGGAGCATGTGGAATCGAGCACGTCACATCTTTCGGCAAGACGCAGGGATCCGCTATTGACCATGTGCCATCCATCATGCATACTGAATCGCGAATCTGGCTTGAGAAGGGACAGTAAAAAGAGCACTGCGATCCAACTTCGAAACCTTTGGTACAATTGTACAATCCACGGTAAACGATCGCAGGTTCGGGGCATTTGATTTTCACGCATCGATGTCCTTTCCAATGTCCATTCCGATCACAAACTCTTTTGAACACACGCCTAAATAAAATATATAAATAAATAATCGTGTAAATTAAAAAAAATCTTTCCTTTTCACATGTTATTCATCAAATAACAACAATATCTTCATCTTCTTCTTCAAAACAAAAAATGAAAATTTATATTCAACCAGCAAAGAAAAAACCCTGCTTGCTGATTGATACTATAATATCCGCTAACATTCAAATTGGCAGCCTCATTTAAATAACTTTGAGAACTTTAAATGTGCAAGTAAATGAATATTGAAAAAAAATCATTCATTATTGTCTCTCACTTGTTTATCGAATGCCCTTCGACGTGATAGCCTGCTTTGCAAACAATGCGGCATTTTGTACCAACCGGATACCCGACGCTTTTCAAATCCAACGTGAGAAAGTTGATCCGGCACAGTTTGCTCACGGCACGTCCGTTCAGTTCACCTTCCAACGACGGGCCACAACTCAGCTGACAATAAGCTTCTGGAACTGACCACGCCCCTCGCTCGCCGCACGTTATTTCACGCTTCGTTCCTGTTGAAGAATAGGGAAAAAAACCAAATTTTAACACAAAACAAACTCCAATATTATTATTATTATTATTGTATTTGGCCGTTTTCAGATGGTGAAAATTTTAATTGCTTGCTTCCGCTGACCTTGCATGATCGCTGGACGCAGGCAGCGGAAAGAACATTTCGCCCCAAGACGAGTTCCGTCGGGGCAGAGAACTTCGGCCCGGAAAATTTTCGGCCAGCCGCAATCAACTGGCTCGCATTTCAAATTTCCAACCGACCACTGACCATTCAGGCAAATTATTTTTGCTGATCTTTGAGAAGAATAAGAAAAAGCATGCGTTTGGGCCCTTTCGTGCTTCACCAAGTGATAGCCTTTCATGCAGGTAACTATGCAACTGTCGCCATTGCTGTGGCCAGTGCACTGAACCTGTATAAATAAATACACATATATATTTATAGAATACGCACACGATATGCTTTTTGCTGCTTCGTAAATAGATTATTTAATCACAAAAAGTGACTCACATCAGCATGATTAACAATGACAGATTTGCATGAAACAACAGAACACTGACTGCTGACGCACTGATTGGCGAACACGCTGTACAGCATATCGGATTTGGAACAAAGTTCCAAAACGACGGGATCGAAGTTGCGCTTCGACCGAAGCCGCACAGCGGCAATACTGATCCTCTCAGAGCTGAGATGTATGCGAACAGCACGAGAGTAAAAGAAAGGCTTAGTCAAATCATGCCACACTGGATATTCCAAAGGTGACTTTGCGCAGCTTACGGTCACCAGTTTGGAATTTTGCAACTCGTAATATTTGTTATCCACGCTTACGAGTTCCAATCTCAAAAATCTGTATTCGCTGTCAACACCCGCGTAGCCGTCTGATGCTAAGTGAACAAAAACTGCGGTAGCAACAACTGGCTGTTCAAATTCAACCTGCCCAATAATGCAATGCGAATGGTAAAACAATATTTCATAAGCAAATAGAAAAGAAAAGCAAAGAATATCCCACCTCAATCCAAACATTCTTCATGACAGAAGGCAAACACGGTTGCCAAGATAATCCAGGAGGACTGTTCACTTGACATACCTGAATTGAAGCGTTACAATATTCAACTAGTATACGCCAATGATTATTGACGCATAATTCTCGTGATTAAATACGAATAAAAAAATAATATACGGCACAGTTTCAATTGGATGATAACATTAGCAAAAAAATGTTCCTTACGAGATTACGTGGTGGCCCCAAAATCATCGTCGTATTGCAACGTAAATTGATCGGTTCGGCATTACTAAATGCTCGTGCAGCCCACTGATCCGAGTGCTCCGATGCATATGAAACGTCTGGCATATCTGACATCATTATTGGTGAGCCGTTTATTGCATGCGCGTGTTGCACGCCATCGAGAGAATAGCAAAAGCTGGGTGATCCTGAGAAACGGGAAACAAAATTTTCACAACGAAATTAAAAATACAGGTAACAAAAAAAAATATATATATATCATGCCTATGCACATGAATCGGTCTTCTATTTTACAATCAGAAGAACATCCATCCTCGTCGTACATATTTCCATCATCACAATTTTCAGTTGATCTGCAATTTTCACCAATTACTCCAAACTAAACTACACAAACGCGCAAGTACAAAAACATACGCGATTCTGTGATAAATGCTAAGATAACAAAAACAGCCATCTGAGTTAATAATAACACTAGGTGCATTTATCTTGCAAAAGTTAAAATTTTTCAAGTAACAGTAAAACAAACAGAGCTAGCTATATGTTGAATTTCTATACTTCATCATATACAGTAATGAAACACAACAAACGGTAATCATGAAAATCAAACTTACTCATCTAAATTTCCATCACCACAAAATGACCGAGAGTGAGAATAAATCAACGGCGGTGAAAAGTAAACCGCTCCATTGCTGTTAGTTCTCCTGGCCCCAATGCGATACATGTATACTTGATCTTGCTTCAAGTCGCTTAAACGAAACAAGCGACAATCAAACCAACTCATAATTATTCGTTTTTGCTAATTAAGTCGTACCGGTCGGTAAAGAACGTATCCGCGGTGGATTGAACTAGGGGCGGCTTTGGAAACGGTGGTTCACGGACAATGTTGTAATCAATGTGACTGCATTTGGAGCAGAGTTCGTGATTTGGATTGGAAACAATTTGCACCGCATCGATACTGACAAACGGACTGCTTGTTGTCAATTCGACCTTCATATAATAAAGTTGGTTTAAAAAATTACATCTTTTCTTTCTCAGGAGGGGTTAAATACCTTTGTCAAACGTTTGTCAGTGTCCAACGACAACGTGTAGGGCATGTCACAAAATGCCGTTGCCGGTGGCAAAGCGATCATCGAAGAATCATCAAAGTGAAGAATGAAATGCTTCAAGCCATCGGCGGCGTTCCAAGAAATCCACAGTTTCAAATGAGCCGGCACAACAGCTACTTCAAAGCCAAGAACTAAGCTGCAGGCGTTGTTGTTGTCACAGTTCTGTGCGTCTGGTAACCAAGATTTGGTACTTGCTTCACAAGGCTCTGCATCCGGTGGTCCTAAATCTCTCGAGATTTAATTTTTTCAACTTCATTCTTCGAAATGAGTATCTTTTTTTTTCTAGCTCAACAATATACACACTGCTGAGTGTTCATTTGCATTTCAATTTCAACTGAAAATCAAACTACAAACCTAAAGCTTGGTCAGGTGACCAATAGGATGTAGTCCGGGCAGTGTGATTAGCAATAACACGTGACGCGTATTGAATAAATCGTCCATCAGTGTCACATTCGCAATGTTGACAACGCTCAACTGCAGGCTTGCACTGATGCCAGCTCAGTGGTGGCAACCATGCCTATAACAAACAAAATATAAATAGTATTTTTCAGAAGATACAAAAAATTTACACACAAATGTCAGAGATGTTTCAGTTTTTCTGAGTATTCTTGGCGCTGTGGGTACATATTCGCGCAATGACTCGGAACTAGCCATCCAACTTGAATATTTCAAATCCAAATAGCAGTGCATTCTTGCCACTTGCTGAGGAGTGAAATGGGTCGCACATTCACCATCTAATTAATTTAATTAATAAAAGGAATAATAAAGAAAACAAGCAGCAATATTAATTTTTTCATCACATTTCAGCAAAAACAAAATTGCCTACCTGAATAGCTCATGTAATTGTCATACGGGGTGTTCAAGTACATTTGACTACCGCTTTCGCAACCAGACAATTCAGCCATACTTTGTCGGCCGAAGCTTACGTATTCAGGATCTTTGCATTCGACATTTTTGGGTGTTGGATTAGTATCTTCGCACAGATCTCCTGAAATGTTTGAACCAACATACAAACAGGAATGATAAAATGAAAACCTTGCCACCAAAAATGGTCAAGCTCATCAAACTGATAATACATACATACATACATACAACAATGCTTCTTTGTTCACTCGAATAAAAAAAATAAAAACCCCAAAAAGCTCATTTGCCAAAAAACTAAACAAACCAGTATATAAGGATGGTTTTGTTTCTCGACAAGGATCGTCACAAGTCATTTCTGAAATTCCGTGGTGCACGTGCCACAATCCGAGAGCGTGGCCGAATTCGTGAATTAAATTGTTCCGATGACCATCACTACCGAAACGCTTCGGCTGTACAACAATACCTCCTGAATAAAAAAAAATTGTTTTAAAATTTGAAAAAAAAATTCATGAAAACAAAAAGCATACCATATATAGAGAAAACGTGCTTTTCCCAAGGAAATGTGGACAGACCAATCAAATCACCGTTGCTCCATTCAACGAACGAGATTGTTAAAGCATCTTCATTGCTCACATTCAACATTCTTTTATATTCTTCAATGCCAATGTAAGGTCTGAAAGAATTTCGTACTTTTCATTTACAGCGTCAATCTCCAATGTTCAGTGCAAAAATGGAAATTAAACTCAAGTGCGGTACTGGTTCCATCAACGCCCAATATTATTATTATTATTATTATTATTATTATTATTATATCCACATATATTTATTATACATTAAAAATTATGCTTTTATACATGTGTATAAAAAAAGATGAAATGAAATGACACACCGAAATGGTGACTGCGGATCAATGCAGTTCGTAGTGACGTCGGTGAGAGTTTTGTTGCAACATTCACCTTGATCCCAGCTATATTCGGGAAAATTGCATTCAGGATCGCAACGACCGTTGCCAAGCATTCTCCTCTGACATCGTACAAGCATCAGTTCATCACAATCGCCACCGTCGTTTCCAGTAATCGGATGGCGACATTCCAAATCACACTGCTTATTTCCTGAATAAAAATAAATAAGTGTAATTTTCAATGTAAAAATAAAAGCAGAAAAAACAATTCAAACCACACAGCTTTACCAATTTTGCTTGAATCGCAACCAAATATTATTTTCTTTTTTCGAAGATTCGCGTTGGCAATTTTCACAATTTCCATTTGCCAAGTGATGTTATATTTGGCAAAAGCACCGCTCAGCGAACCATGCTGCAGTTCAATTTTACGATCACTGACAATACCTTTGCCAGTGCTGTTGTCCACAATGTTTATTACCTAAGAAGAGTTTGGAATAAGATTAAGAAAAAAAATATACACACACATACGAAACAACAAAATACAATAATTTGCATTCTACATCATCCGCTACCTTGTAACGAACAACTTTAGATTGTCGAAGTTCCCAATTGGCGCTGTAACTGCGGACAACGTCCGGATGATCGCAGACGGTTTGGCCACACGCATGTACCAACACCTGATAAGTATTGAAAAAGGCATCCAAGTCAGAAGGCACAAATTTCGGTGCAAAATCACCTAAAAATTGCCAAAGCAGCAGACAGTGATGATGATATTGCATTCATTATTTATACACACTACTATTTATCTTTCTTTCAAATCCATTACTCATTCATCAAATTGTTATACATAAAAAACTTATTTAATTAGTGAATGAGAAAAAATGCAAATCAGTAAGAGCTTTTTTACCCGCTGGCTTCCATTTTGCCACTGACTGAGCATCGATGATCAGTACGGAAGTGGTCGTTGGATGCTGCGCGTTGTGGTTGTTGTTGTTGTTGTTGGCGGCTTCTTGGGCATTTCTACCGGTAGCCATTTTTTGAATAAAGTCATATTCTTGAAACGTGGACCAGAGCTGCAATTCATCGACTGCACCTCGAAAATTCATCGTGTGCCCTTCGTCAAAACGTCCCGGCATGGGACCTCCGAGAAGCAAATGCTTGCAAGCGCTTTTGATATTGGAAAACAGTGGACCAATCTAATAAAATAATCACGATGAGTGCAATGGAGAAAAAGTGAATGAATTCAAACCAACCGACTTACTTGCTTATCGGTTGTTGCTACCAGTGCACCGCCGACAAAGAAGCGCAACATTATACCGTCGTAAGTGACAGCCAAGTGAACCCAACGTTCCGCCTTGTACGGATAATGTGACCAGAGTACAGTGGCACTGGAAGACATTTCGTTGCGCATTTGGAAGAAAAAATGCGCACCTTTTTCACGACTGGCCGTTTTGGTAGCAATGCCGAGTTGCCATACAAAAGGGGGTCCGTCGTCGTCGTCGTCGTCGCCACTGCAACCGTCGGCCAGTTCGGCAATGATCGCCGGATCCCCTTGGCCACCTTCGGGTCGAATCCAGACGGTCAACGTGAACTGATCCCTGGGCAACTGGCCCACGTCCTGCAGGCGTATTGTACGCTCTTGGCCGTCGAAGTAGATCGCCTTGGTCGTAGCTGAGTAGTCGCCGCCGTTGGAAATGGACCTCGGATGTCGCACGTTGGGATGGTAACGATGATCCAGTCGAGTGCCAGTGCCGACAGCACAGTTGGCCAACGTGGTGTCGTCCACTGCGTTGGTCAAACAGGCCAGACACAAAGTAAATAAAAGAAGCAAATGGTGCATTGCAGAAATGCAAAAGACAAAAGAAGAATAAGCAAAAGATGAATAAGTAGTAGCAGTAGTAGTAGTAGTAGTAGCAGCAGCAGCAGAAGCAGCAAAAGAAGAGTAAGAGTAGGAACAAGTTGAAGCAGAAGAAACTAATGCAGAAGAAGAAAAAACCAAGAAGCGGCAAACTCTTCGACGAGATTGCTTTTTGTAATTTCGAGAGTCAAATCGGCTGGAGAGGTTGGATCCCTTGATGTAAAGCCGCCGTCGCATTCCCCAGACCCAACCACTGTCAAGCGGACCGTTTGAAGTGCTCAGATTTGAGACATCCGACTCGACAGCAGCGGCTAAACGTCATCCGCTTGACTGACACAACTGACAGCTTGCCAGCGAGCCCTGAGCTATACGGTTACACCGGCTGTCATTCCAGTCAACGCTGTTGAAAAGTTATGCCGAATCCGAAGTTCGCCAACAACATCTTTCGCTTTTCCAATCTCCTGTTGCCCAACGTTCGAGAAAAAGCACCAATTTTCTCTCTTGACTCTGAATAAAATCCAGCCTGTCAGTCAGGATGCAAGAACTGCTTCCTTCATCTCGAAATCGACGGACTTGATCAACAACCAAACTTCCATCTTTCACTTCCAGCCGAATGCAAATGACAAAAAGCCCACAACAACTGCACAAATTTCCCAAATTTTTTTTCTTCTCTCCTCTGCTGCAAAACTCGTCTTCTTCTTCTTCTTCACTAGAAAACAACATCTTTTGCAGAAAAAAACATGCTCTAAACCGAGATTTGTTTTCAACTTTCATGCATATCTCAATAAATAAATCAATACAAGTTAAAAAAATAATACTTAATATTATTCCATCATGAAATAAATTATTAATATTTTAAAACAATATAAATATAGAAACAAATGCAAATTTGGATAAAACTTGCCTTTTCAGCAAAAGAATTTACATATACACTTGCAAAAAATTGAAATTTCAAAAATATGCTTACTTGTTTTTCATCCTCTTTTTGCAAATGTTGTTTACACCATCTGATGGAAAAATAATAATAAATCAATCAGTCGGTAAAGCGCAAAAGAATGCTCGCGCATAATTTATAAGCATAAAAACTTTTACGACCGTTACAGCAAAAGATATGCAAATACAAATAGATCGCTCGTCTAGATGCAAAGAGTATCGATTGATTGATCGATCGTTGATCGGTGGATTAATACACACAAAAAAACACTCAGCAAAAAAAAGTCGTGATCGCTTTGTTAGATCGATAGCCGCACCATGTACGCGTTTATTTATTACCCTTTTCAATATGGCTGCCTTTTTTTCATTTGGAAAATACTAATAAATATTGGACCATCTGTTGACTGTTTGTTGTAAACGGTCATCAGTAAACAAGCAACAACTGTTGAAAACCAATTATAAGAGTAAGAGCTACACAAACATGAGACTATTATCATTAGCAGCAGACAGGCAAGCCGAGAGAGCAGTTCAGAAGCTGAAAGTGATTTTATTATTCATTATCCGAAGAGAGAAATTTTTCACCACAGCTTGCAAAACAACAGCATGACCAAAAGCTACGTATCGACAACACTGCAACAATTGATACTTTTATCTTTTTCCATTGCAAACACCATTGCTATCCAAAGTGCATACAAAAGAACAATAATAAAATAGCATAACCTGTGTACATTATTGATTGTAAAGTTGATTTCAATTTTCTTCAAGGCTGTCGTTATCATACTCAATGTCCAGGACAAGCGATTTGCGCTCTACGGATTTGCATTGCAGCGGAACCATCCGGTGGAGTATGCCAACAACACAGCTACTGCCTAACTGGAATACCAGGCAAAACCAGCATCTGCTGGCAGCGTGAAGGCACGTAATTAAGAGGATCGCAAAACACGGAGAGGGTGTCGTGGTCCTTATTAAAACCAGGATAATTAATAACTTTTGATAACTCACTTTCGAATGATTTCACAAGAAAACTTAATCCTCTGCTTGTCATTCTCACACAATGGATGACTGCCAACCCGGACGACCTTGCTCCAAAGGATTGCGCACGTCTCACGCGTCTGTAGTACCACTACTTGCATTGTTAGTTCACCACGAGATCGGGATAGCACGAAAGATTCATACTGTCTAACAAGTATATACACGCCACTAGGGCCTGTGTTGCCTCCAGGCATTGGGCCCGAGAACCTGGCTAGGCATCGGGAAAATGAAATTTCCTTTCTACGATAAACCACCAGAAGCTCCCCTACTCGGCCTTCAGATTATCCTTCTGCGTTCCTTTTTTTTTTCCC
>NW_003526941.1:8951093-8952474 GCF_000181795.1 Trichinella spiralis | reverse complement strand
AAGCGTATGTTAGTGGAATGATAACGATTGGCAGGGTAGTATATCTTACTTGACATTTATTTTTTCATCGTTATTCTATAAGTGTTATTTGTGAATGTATGCTCCTTATCAAAATGTGACATATTATTGATGTGTCAGTAGCATCTATTGGTTTAGAGTTCATCTGAATAATTAAAATTAGCATTTTAAACGTATAAGCTGTCTGATTGCGTTGAATAAGCTCTATAATAGAAAGGTTCAGAGTAAGCGTGTGTTAAAGATCAGTTGCGGCAGACAATATAAGCCGAGAGATCGAATCAGAATCGGTAGTAGTATTTATAAGTCGTTCTCGGAGGAGATAATTTTTTCAATACGATGTACATGCAAACAGCAAGACCAAAAGGGAATATCGACAACTAAGTAACATATGATGATGTTCTCTTTTTCCATTGCAAACACCATTCATTTGCAAAGGGCATACAAAAGACCAATAATAAAATAGCATAACCTGTGTACATTACTGATTGTAAAGTAGATTTCAATTTTCTTCAAGGCTGTCGTTATCATACTCAATGTCCAGGACAAGCGATTTGCGCTATACGGATTTTCATTGCAGCGGAACCCATCCGGGTGGAGTATGCCAACAACAAAGCGACTGCCTAGCTGGAAGAGCATGCAAACACGGCATCTGCTGGCAGCCTGCAGGTATGTAAAAAAGTGGAGTGGGATAAAGGGAGGAGGGGTCGTGGGCCAGAGAAGAACAATAATAAATAATAACCATTGCTAACTTACTAGTGATTTAATTTTCAACAATGCTTCTTCTCTGTTGTCACTAGTAGAAAATGGAAACGTGCCAGCACGGTGCACTGCGCACGAGGATTGCAAAAGTCAAACCGTTTGCAAGAACAACACTTGCGTTGTTAGTTCACCAATAGATCGGGATTGCAGCAAACATTCAGACTGTCCAACGGGAGATGCATGCAAATTTGGCATCTGTTGGCGAGCAATTGGCCTGAGAAAAGGTATGTACGGGAAAATAAATTCGTTCAACAACAACAACAAAAATCCCTCACTCTTTCGATCACTTTCCGTCTTTTTTTCAATATTGCAGATGTAGAATGCGTGATCACCGAAGACTGCGTTGGACGGACGTTGTGCGACAGGAAAGGTTCCTGCAGGCCGGCGAGACCAACATCCGTTGCCTGCGACA
Organism: Trichinella spiralis; assembly: GCF_000181795.1. Classification (NCBI taxonomy): domain Eukaryota; kingdom Metazoa; phylum Nematoda; class Enoplea; order Trichinellida; family Trichinellidae; genus Trichinella; species Trichinella spiralis. The sequence goes on along the minus strand of NW_003526941.1, from coordinate 8,951,285 downwards.
CGGACAAAAACTGCGGGCTCCTGGAAAGATGCAAATACAACATGTGCTGGCGTTACATAAGTAATTTGACTTGTTAATACTTTGATTTCACAAAAAATTATTATTATTATTGACTATTTTCAGTTGGTGAATGTCAAAAGAACGAAGACTGCACTGGTCAACGACTCTGTCACGAAGGTCGTTGCTTGCCTT
>NW_003526941.1:8913178-8945078 GCF_000181795.1 Trichinella spiralis | reverse complement strand
CAACACTTTTTAAGCATATCATCAAGTGAAATTTATAATATTATTAAAGATAAAAATGATTTTAAAAAAAAATTATTTTTTTTCCTTCCATAACAATTGCAAAAAAAAGTAAACAACAATTGGACTAGCAACAATTAAAAAAAAAAAACAAATATTTTACCGCATTATAATAATTTGCATACATAGATTTTCGTGGTATAAATTTCCAACATCGTTCTTCTCTCAAATAACTTCACTTATACTTTACATTATGATTAATCTTTGGAAAACAAAAATCAAACAACAACAACAACAACATGCACACTGGTAGAAATACTTTATATTACTGTTTACTTTACAAAGCTTCTAACTGTGACTCACCAGTAGTACATCATTTTCAGCAGATTCTACAAATTTCCATACATTTGTGCAAAACTCTGCGTAAAACAACAACACAATACCCCTTTTTTCAATGTTGTACAATTAATTAATTAATTGATTGATTGATTGATTGAAAAAAATTAATCAACATGCATTGGATTAAAAAGTAAAACATATTCCCACACCCACCACTTTTGCACATGTATTGTCTGCCCAGAGTTGACCGAAAAATTATTACACGTGTAGCCAATAGAAAAGAAATCAACAAAACATATTTACTTAACGTATTTGCTTGGCCTTTGCACTTTTGATATTTGGCCTGCGAAACTCACATCTTTGAACAATGGTTCCACATTTTACAAAAACAATATGCAAATCATCTCCTACTGAACATTTCAAATATATAAAACAAATAATTTTTTTTTCATTCTACAACTACCACCACCCAACAAGAACAAGAATTGAAAAAAAAAGATAATCATTCGACAATTTCAACTGGACACATTTACGCATGATAATCGATATTCAGAGTTATTTAAATGTGCCAAAAAGAAAATCTATCATTTTCTCTGTAAATGCTTTATTCAAATTTCCCTTCTGCCAAGTTGCTTGAAAATTTTCTTCTCAATGAATGCTGAATATTGATGATTTATTTCTGTTGTTGGTTCGCAGTCGTTTCATCAGCGGAGTAGATGATCAAAATTCAAATTTTCAATTTTAAACAATTTTTTATGCATATGCAATTATACACATAAAAAACTATACATATATCGCCAAACAAAATTTAACAATACATTTAACTAAAAAATTATAATAAAATCATGAACATGATCGAAAGAAATTTCGTCAAAAGATGAAACGATCGCTGACTAATATTCATTATCCTTCGCTTGTTCAGATGTTCGTTATGCAATAACATTCTGCAGTGTTTCCTGTTTCAAATTTCCTGTTTCATATATTCATAAAATGTACAATACGTAACTGACTATAATGGGATAAAAATTATTTATTCATTCGTAATTGTGTGTTGCATTAAAATATTTCCACTTCACTGTCCCATTTTTCAAACAGGCTGGTGGCACCCACTAGTCATATTTTTGAGAATAACCTAATTTTTGGATTATATTCAGAAGTTAGCAAAGATGAAAACTCTGAGTTTCATAAAAGTTCAATTTTCAGGTAACGCAATTTCAACTAGAAACGTAAATTATAACCACTTATGGCACACTTTCTCAAAGCTTAATTCACTGACAATACAGCATAAAGAAGTTAATAATATTAAACGATGAGCTGTTCCCCTTACAACTAGCAAACACTTTCTCTGCTCAGTAGAACGTCATATAATTATCTAATACAAACGAACTTGACTATCCGAAATCGATCCTACTATATATTCTAGACAAATTATTAACAAATTAAAATGAGACAATTATTAAAAACAACACAATGACGACACTAAATCTTTGTCAAAAAAATAAATTAACATAATCTCTTCGACAATCAATAAAGCAGGACATTTTTCATCAAACAAACACACAAGCAGTCTGTACAACTACTGCACAATGTAAACAAACAGCGAATTATAAATCAACAATTCAAATTTCAATTTGCATTGCACCATTCTCTACGTTTTACATTAATATATCATTTTCAAATGTTCTGCAACATCACGCTGAACGTTTCTCTCATGAAATTTCAATTCAGAAGAAGTAAGTTTAGAATAGTAAGTTGAAATTTTTTAAAAAGTAGAAAATTTCTTCACAAATTTCAGAACATTACGTAAAAATTCAACTTTCCACAGAAAAAATCAATTAGCTAATGAAATTGAAAGAAATCAAATTTTACAGTTTCAACACTGTTATGAATAAACGGAAATTGGCCCACTCAAAACCACCACCTGCCAATTCACCAAAAAAAATACATAAAGTTATTTTGAACAAAATCTGCAAACAAATTTAGCCCTATTTTTCTATTCAAACCACAGCAAACAATAAGAAAAGGAAAAGCACAAAGCATGCTTCAGATTTGATTTTAGAAAAAAAATATATATTCTTCCTCCGATGAATTCAAATGAGTGTGTCAGTCAACAGTTAAATTTTCAAACTAATCAACTACTGTATTTCACACTGAAAATCGAACTTACCGGCTAATCACTTCAGTTGCCGTTTTCTACAAGGAAAGCAGTTGAAATGCCACATTTTCCATTCAAACCCTTCCAAACTTAATTTGGAAAAAACAATTTCAATGTTCAGCTAGCAACAACAATTTTGCATCGAAAATACGGTTTGAACAGTAAATTTAAATAAATTTGATAACACAAATTTGAAATAATACTGCGAAAATCTTCTCTTTCACTATGTTTACATTCGATCCACCTCTCTCAAAAAAACAACTATCAATGAATAATCCACTAAACTGGCATAAATAAAGCTAATAAGCTTATTTTAGGCAGTGAAAAATGAACACAATAATTACCTGGATTTGAAGTTCCACTGATAGACTTCAGCTGGAAAATATATCAACTGAAAGTGAATGTCGAATTAACTAGCAAATATGCTGCAAATTATTAAATGGCACTGCATTCAAACGACAAACATACAAAACTTCATAAAACACCAATGAACAAATTGTATTACTGTATTTCACAGTAAGTTTTTAATATGATGAAACTTGATTTCTTTTAATTCAATAATTACATTAATTTCCATATTGTATGTGAGTCATAAAAATTCAAAATAATATCTACATCAAAGCAGAATTGTATTTATTTTAAATATAAATTAAAAATAAAATTTAAAATAGCGTGATATTCTTTTGAAATAAACTCGCCACCAATACAGTGCGCATTAGTTGATAAATTTGGTTTATTATTTTACAACTTTTATTTCAAATGTCGTTAAAATGATTTCGTTTTATTTTTTAAAATATTATTTATGTAAATCCAATAATTAACTGATTGAGTATAAATTTTGAGCAATTCTATTTTTACGCGGAAGTATAATTAATGTATCTGCTGTTAAAAAATGGAAAATGAATTGCAAAAATTCTAAATATTCTGCAAACATTTTATCATTAATTTTCTGTTGCTGAAAGCTGTTCAACATTCGAAAATTGCTGATATGAAATTCAGATGCTTCCAAAATTGCATACTGAAAGTTATATAAGAAAAAGAAAAAAAGTTCATTCTCTTTATGAGCACATTGAAATTTGAAAAGACAATCAATATTTTATAATTTTATATTAAAATTATCAACTTTAAAAGAAAAATCAAAAAAAAGTAATAAAAGTATAACAGTCAAATGAGGTCGTTTTGTGTCAATGAAAAGCGCTACCCTTTCCCTGGTAACCCATTGTATATGTCACCAATGGGCGTTTAGTGTAGAGGTCAGTTATCATAATGAAATAGTTTTTCTTTTTTCGCTTTTCAAATATAGAAGTGGATATTTAATATTTTCGATTAAAAATGACAACTATTCAACTGTTCAACACAAATGAACTAACTTGCATATAATTGAAACTGCAAATTGACGTCGACTACAAATGTAGAATAGAAATTTATGAATGAAAACTTTTCACTAAACGATCGATCATCAATATATTTCAATGTTAAATTATTTCAACAAACATTTTTACTTTCACATAATATATTCTGAATCCTCTTGTTTTTTTTCAAGCTTTGCCAGAGCATGACAAACAGTTGAATGATTCGTAAAGACGTCGTCATGTTCATTTGTTTCTTCACTTGAATATAAAAATAAGTTGATAAAAAATGACGTGTGTGTGATTAGTATATGCATACAAGGTTTTTTTTGAAAAAAGTCAGTCCTTCTTTTTAAAAATGAAAATTACTCAATAGGAAACAAATCAACGAAGCAGAATACAGTCCAACAGTTTGCGCCAGCGGAGAATGAGTACAAAAATTGATAAATAGATTCATTACTGTTATTATTGGGATTAGGTGCATGTTGAGAGATGAAAATTTCATTTCCCATATTGAAGTTTCGAAGGGCTTGCATGTTGGAGATGACCTTTCTCAGATGATGAGCCCGTTGAAGAAGAGATGCTTGAAGAGGTGAAATTTCGCAACAACGCCTGCCGTTTGGCTTGGGCCGGGTCAGGTGACATCACGGCCGAGAGGAACCCGGCCGCCCGTTGCCACATTGTGCAAGCTTCGGCTCGCGCGGCTGCTTCATCCCGGCGGAGTCAACTGTTGCCGCGAGCCAATCAAATCGATCGACCAGTGGTCATCAAATGGGGCTTTGGGTTGATCGACTCGCGCGGCTGCTGTCGGGTCATTTGCTAGCTGCACAGTGATTGAGGATCGTTTCCAAGTGGACATTTTAGCGCAACCACTGCATATTTGATTTTGCAGAGAAGAATTCACAAGAGAAAAGCGGAAAAAAGCTGTCGTTAGGAAGAAAATTTAAAAAAAAGCATGGAAGAAGAGGAGGATGTGTTGAATATTTCGACGAAAAAAGCCGACGAAGAAGATTCAATTGAAGTCAAATGCGAAAATACGTCGTCATTTTCTGGAAGTCCCACTCCAATCACCACCCCACTGGCTTTGTTCAGGCCGTTCGGCTTTTTGTTAAATGCTGCCGAAGAACAACGACAAAATTCAGCTTCATCATTACCTGCGTCATCACAACAGCAACAAGATGCAGCACATCATCATCATCATCAACAACAACAACACCAGCACCAGCAGCACCAGTTGCAACAGCTCCAACAGCAGCTAATAAATAGCAGTATCTTGGCCAGTGCTTTCGCTGGAGAACCTCAGCATCACGCGATGATGCTTGCAGGCACGTCGTTTTTGGCAATGTCGGCTTTGCAACGTCGTCGACGTGCCGATGCGAAACGTAACCAACACGCTCAACAGCAAACTTTGACCAGAAAGCAACAAAAATCATCATCATCATCATCATCCGATTCCACAAAGGTAAGAACAACTTGTTGATTAAATAATTAAGCTGTACAAGAAATGAATAAATTAAATGAAGGCTATTGTCAAGGATGAAGCTTATTGGGAACGTCGACGACGCAACAACGAAGCGGCCAAACGTTCGAGAGATGCACGCCGGGCAAAAGAAGAAGAAATCGCTTTACGGGCAGCGATGCTTGAACAGGAAAATTTGAAACTCAAAGCTCAACTGAATGTACTGAAAAACGAAACAGCTCGACTGCACTGTCTGCTGCTCAGTCACGTGCAATCACCAATTTGACAATTTCTTGTTGTTATTTTTTTGGTTTGTTTATTTATTTATTTTTTGTTTGTTCAATTCAAATTTTTCTTCTTCTTTGTTATTTAAGCTTTACAGCTTCTTCTGCGTTTTTTTTCTGACATTTTATTTGCCTACATCAATCACCAGACCCCTCCTTGTTTGCACTTGTTGTTGTATTTTGAATGAAGAGAAAAAATTGTGCTCAATACGAGTAAAACAAATTGTCGTCAATTATCATTGTGGAAAAAATTCCGGCTCATGTCCTGACATGGCCTACGATCAACTGGTATCAGCGGGGGGGAGGAGGGCGAATGCTTCTTCCTCTGCTCGAGTACCGTCATTGTCCTCGTGTGACCGAAGTCGTATGAGGACACGACACTGTTTGCACTGGTCAGTCACGTTCTGGCATTGTATTGCTGCACAAACAAATCGTACAAGACAGGACAGGACACACATATATGCATGCATATCCCAAAAAGGTCATGGAGCCAAGAAAAAAGAGCAGGGTATAAATGGCCCTGACCTGACAAAGCTGAGGACGTGCCTGTTGCGCAACCGGGCACGGCAGGTGGCCAAAGGCTACACCTGGAATTGGTAACAGCTTTTTACAAAAGCCAACCGCTCGATGAATTCAGGTCGAATGATTATGCCATACCCCTGTGACGGATTGCGGAGAAAAGAAAAACCCATGGGAAGGTTGCCAAGTCAATTGTGGCGATGATGGCATGGCTTTCAGCTTTCTTGGTGTTTCGTTTCAACCTCAAGCCGGACAGATGGAACAATTTGACTTTAAACATCACTCGCGCCAATGCTCTTGCTAGCTTGCCAGCTTTCGAATTTCTATTCGACTCGGCACGCCAACTGACAAAGCTTGCTGCTGTTTGGAAGAAGAAAAAAAACTTTGCATCGTTGCAGCTGCTGCGATATCAGCTTAGCACTCGCAGCTCACATCCGTTCGCTCGGAAGGATTAGCGAAAAATCATCACCATTCAGCACGTCCTCATCTTCATCCTACAACCACTCACTCTCACTAGCTCTCTCTGTGATCATCATCAGCATCAACGTCATCCAGCATTTTTCATTGCAAAACACCACAGCCGCGTATCAAACGACCATTGTTGATATAAAATACACTGCTCGCTCCATCATAATTTATATACATGTGTGCCAAACATGCCCGTTTGCCCGACCATTAACAACTAATAAGTAATAAATAATAGCCTAGCGCAAAAGTAGATTTTCCTCTAGAAGAGATTATTTTTATTGCTATGGGCAAGAAGGAAGAAAAAAGTTCAGCATTCTCTCAGTAAGCAAGCAAGCTAAGACAGCGACCAGAGAGAAATGAGTAATTCAGTTGTTTGCTCTCAGTTAAGTTATTGAATAGTAGTAGTAGTTTGAAATGATAAACCAATGCCGTTTAAGAACATCAAATAATAATCATAACCATAGCCAGATGAAATCAATAATAAATATTATAAAATATACTGCAGAAACAGTTGTGAAAGTATTTGAAACAAAAAAAAAGAATTCTTTTTAAGAAAATTAACAATTTTGAAATAATAAAACAAATTTGACCTCTTGACTGAATGTATTCAACAACTGATTCTCTGACCGATTATCATACAGAGATTATCACAAAAATTCCAACATACTACTGCACGAAGGAGAAGAATAAATTAGTAGTAGCAGAAAAGCGTAAACTATTTATTCTGTTTGAGTTCAAGCTAATCAAACACACAAGCATTATCTGAAGCTTAAGTTTTCAAAAATAGGCTATACAAACTGTTCAAAAGTTCTGTATGAAAAAAAACTGGCAGTTGCAATGAGCAACATTCGGCTTTGCAACACCATGCATGAGAAAAAAAACATGATATACAACATAAAACACGATATCATGATTAAACTTCACTGCACATAAATACATTAAGCAATCAATTAATTAAATAAATAAAATAACACAAATTCTCAAATACAAACAACAACCACAACAACACACACACAAATTCTTCTGGAAAAGAATATTCAATTTTTTTTCAAAATTCCACATTTGCTATTAAAAAAACATTTCAAATCTGAATTAGATGAACTGTACACAAAAGAAAAAAAAAATCACCTTTAGAAATAATTCGAAATGAAGATTTTTTTTTTCCAAATCAAAACTTTTAAAATTTTTAAAATACCGATGATAACACTGTACTTATGTTCCATTGAGGGTCAGAGAATGGTAAAAAATGACGAGCGAACAAAATATTCAACAATTCAAAAATTTACAATAGTACTGTCACATTTTGACAAGCAAGTACTATATAAAATGGCAAAATTTGAATTGTGCAGAGAGAATGTTTTTGAAAAGGTTTTACAAGGTGACTTCAAAATTGGGAAATGCTCATCCGAAGAGAATGAATAATATCAAAAATGGCATCAGTTATTTTTTGTTTTTCAAAATTATTCACTTGCTACTTTCTTATTCATTTAAAAATAAATCAAAACGACAGCAACAATAATAATTCACTTCATTGCAACTTTTCAGATCAGACACGTAAGAAGGGAGTAATGCTCGACAAAGTAATGTTTGTCACGTACATTTGCCTAATTGAAATTGTTCAAGAATGACAAACGTCTCCATTAAACATAGTACAGTTGGCAAAATAAGCTAATTTGCATTAAATTGAAAAGAAAAAGAATTCACGTTGACGCTTGGAAAAAAGAATAATTGAACTGATCAAACGTAATTGAAACTATTCGAACATTAATCAATCAGAAAAGATAAGGCGAGAGAAGAGAAAAGTTGCCAAAAGATGATCGTAATGATGATGATGATGATGATGACCTCGGTTGTTCAATGTTCAAAGATTAAACTGGGTGATACAACAGTGTTAAATGTTGTACTCGTCATATTTGAAATTGATCGTCGCATTAATTATGTATTAATAATTAATGTTCAAAAAGAAGCAAACGAGAGAAATGAATTGCCAAGAAAATCAGGTTAATATTATACAATTTGGAACAAATCCAACTACCGGTTTGGAACCGTTTTACCAGTAGCCGCCTCCCGTCCGATTCTACGCTGATATATTATTATATTGGTAAATAATGCGCGAATGTATACATATATATGTGTGTTAACTTTTACATTGCCGTACAAATTTGACGACGACGATGCAAGCAAGATTCGGTTGAGAGTGGAAAAATTTCTGCTTTTCCATTATTGATGACAAAAAATCAATAAAATCGACGACAATTCATTTCCATTCAAAGGGGTTGAAAAGATCGTGGCCAAAGAGGACTTATGGACTGGTGTGGACATTTGAATGGAATACAATAAAATAAATAAAATAAAGCCCCACCCGACGGAAGAAACCATGCAACCAGTTCACCTAGAAAAGCAAAGCCGGTTGGTTGGTTGGTTGGTTGGTTGGGAATTTTTTCCAACTGAACCCAGACGTCTTCAATGTCGTCGATTCGGCTATTTCCACGTCCCGGTGCAAAGGTCGAGGTCAGCTGGCAACAAAAATCAAACTGGAAATCTCGTCCAACAGTGGACGGACAAGACAAACGTGCTGCTCATCACAACAGTAGACGTTGGCAGCCGGCTTTATCTGTGCGTTGTCGTGTTGAAATCAGTCAACGGAGAAACAATTTTTCCCCCTCTTCAAATACATGATATCATGTACCCATTCGACGGCAGTTCACAATTCGTCGTCGGCTGTATAATTCTGTTCGTCGCCTGCAAGCTGGTCGAGACGTTGCTGAGACGCCAGTTCGTCGTCGACAACTTGCACAGAAAGGCGGTATTCATCACCGGATGTGATACTGGCTTCGGTCGAAATTTGGCCCTCCACTTGGTCCAGCACGGCATACCGACCTTCGTCACATGCAAGTCCAAGCAAGCCGTCGACGAAGTGACCACCGCTCTGGCGGCCATCGACTCGCCCAGCCCCAGTTGGGTTATACAGCTCGACGTGACCAGCCAGGACAGTGTCGACCAGGCGTACAATTTTGTCAAAAACAACCTCGGGTCGTACGGTAAGTTTCGCTTTGGCTTTTCAATTTTCAATCAATCAAATCAACGAATATATACTACACACATATGAAGCCTCTTGTAACATTCGTTTAAACTAGTTTTTACATTCTTTTCATTTTACAAATAAATCACTTATACAAATCGCGCACAAAATAGCTTCGCTATTGTTGTAAAATTTCAAAAACAAACTGCTTACCTTGTATGTCTGGGCTCGGATCTGGTTCTATGTTGACTTTCATTTGTAAAAAACATTATCATCACCATTGTCGTCTGCTTTTATTCAGTCGATTCACGTTCAAGTTAACTTTGTTGCTGTTTCAGAATTGTGGGCGTTGGTGAACAATGCCGGCATTTTGGGCTATACCAAGCCGGACGATTGGCTCACAGCGGAAGATTACATGCAAGCAATGTCGGTAAATTTCTACGGTACGGTTCGCGTAACGCACGCTTTCAAGCATCTGGTGCAGAAAAGTGCCGGAAGAATCATCTTCATGTCCAGCGTGCTGGGACGAATCGGCATGCCAATGTTGGGTCCGTATACGGCGAGCAAATACGCCATCTCCGGATACGTGGAAGCGCTGAGACAAGAACTGGCTCATCGGAAAACATCCGCCATAATAATTGAACCGGGATTTTTCCACACCCCACTTACCAACACGGGCGACCAAATGGACGAATGGGCCGAAAAAGAAAAGCCACCAGCCGACGACGTGGACGAATTGAAAAGACGAAAAAATATGCTAGAAGGTAACCGATTTTCTTATTCTTCCTCGATAGAACAGCGAAGCGCATCTCTCTGTCTTTCAGCTTGTCAAGGGTACAAAAATTTCCTGAGCACCTTCTGCAGCACACAGACCGAAGTAGTGACCAAAGCTTATTTCGAAGCCATCGTCTCCAGATTTCCCCGCTATCGTTACACTGTCGGCTGGGATGCGTACTTTCTATGGATTCCGTGCTCTTACTTGCCGACGCGCATTGCCATAATCATATCGTTCATATTCACCAACATGTTCAACGTTTCTTCAATTCTAGCCCAAGACTACCAACGATGACTAGGTTTGATTGCCAACAGAAAGAAGAAATGATCATGTTTTTTCTACAACCAATTATTTTAATAAAATATTCAACGCATTTGAATTCACAGAAAAAAAATCACTCAAGTTCAATAGTTCTGAAAACATCGACAACAACAAATATTAAATTTTAAATGATTTTCTGTTTTTTAATAAATTGCTTATAAATAAAACATTTCATATTCAATTTTCGATTTCAATCAACCTCGCCACTGAGTAAAGCTAGACTGCTGCTGTTGTTGTTGTTGTTGTGGCTGTTGTTGCTGCTGTAGCGCAGTGTTACTGACTGGATTGGTTTGACTTGCACCGCCAAAAGTGCTCGCCAAAGCACCGAAACTAACTGAATTCGCATTGGCAAATCTGAATATGCAAATTTCTCATTACCAATATACTGTACAAATAAATAAACATGTACGTTGAGAATCCAGTAGCTGGCTGACTGATCTGATTAAACGACGTCAAAGAGCCGAACAAACCTTGACCCTGACCAAACTTTGGTGGAGAAGTGCTACCAAAAGCCGGCGGGGAACCGAAACTGGGCGACGACGAGGCGCCGAATGTTGGAGCGCCGCCGAATGACGGGCTGCCGCCAAAAGTGGGAGCTGAACCAAAAGTCGGTGGTCCGCCAAACGCAGAAGCCCCCGTTGAACCGAAAGCTGAAAAAAAACGACAGCTTGGCAATAATGCGATGAAATTTATGGGGGGAAAAATTACCTGGAGCTGACGGCGAGACTGACGCGGTCGAAACTGACGTAGAAAAGACCGCAAAGCCTTTCTGAGCTATTGATTCACTACCGCTGCCGCCGCTGAAAGGTCCGGGATCACAAACCGTAGCCTGACCTCCGAAGAGGCTGGGTCCGGATGGAGCAGTAAAAGTCGTAGCTGAACCGAACAAGCCCAAAGATGACGGCTGAGCAACAGTGGAAGACGGTTTGCTCACCACGGCAGTACCGAAAGAAGTATTTCCAGCGAACACATTCCTGGCTGCAGCTTCGGGCGTTGGTTTGCCACCCAAACCGCAGAAAGAAAAATCAGACCCGACCGATGGCTCTTGATTTACCTTGAAACTGAATCCATTGAATATATCAACCGGAGGCGCAGCTACCTCCGAGTCCATATCCACTGTATTCTCTTCTTTCGCAACTGCTGGTACTTCTTCAACCAATTTTTCCACATCCTCATTCTTCTCATCCACAAGCACCGCTGACGGCTGTGAATTATTACTATCCACAACAGTTTCGTCTGCAGATTGCTGCTGCTCAACTGCTGCTTGCTCCACAGTTTTGTTGGGCATTTCATTTTCAACTGCAGCACCGTTCACCACTTTCTTCTCATCCTTGTCATTAGCTTTGTCAGCTGAAAGTTTAGCTGTCAATATCGCATCATTCTTTACAGACGGTTTGTCTTCAATTTCACATGATTGAGAAACTTTTGCACCGGCAAACGAAACAGTAGATAACGTTTCACTGATTTCAGTTTCTTCGACAGAAGTTTGGACAGGTGTAGGAAGCACAAACTTGAACTCTGCTGGCTTAAATTCACTTTTTGTCTCGGTTTCAAAAAGCGACTTTCCAACCGAAATTGTAGGGGCAATTTCTGCCGTCAGTAGCGGTGGTTCTTCATGTTTTAGTGCAGTTACAAATTTCGACACCTCTGGCTTGAAATTTACATTTTCGTCCTTCGTACTGCTTGGAGTTGAAGGCATTTTTCCAACAACCTGCTTGCCGATGGAAGTCAAATCTGCTTTGTTGGACAACTGCACTGTTGTAACATTTTGCCGTTTTTCCACAGTTGGATGTGCATCTTCAACTTTTAAAACCACAGGAGAACGAACAGTCGGTTTTGTGAAAAGCATTTTTTCTTTTGGTAAAACTGAACTGCTTTGTGGCATAGAAAATGTTTGTCGAAACAAAGATGCCGTTTCATCATTAGTGCCCTTTGATGAGCATTCAAATAGAAATGCTAAAAATATTCATAAATTTAAAAATAATTCAAGTAAAAAATATCAAATAACATACGATCAACTTGAATTATGCGTGGCTCTTTAAACTGTTGTACATACTGCTTGAGACGTCGCTGAGCGTCACGTTTCACGGACGGTTGCTTATTCTCTACATCAGTCTCAAACAACCGAGGAGGATATACGATACGTGAAAAAGAATTTTCATTTTTCCATTCTTCAATCTTTGAACAAATGGAAGTATTCAAAGAACAATGTTCCTGAAACGGCAAATTTTCCAACTGATCTTTCAATTGTCGCAACCTCTTAAAGCGTAATTCAGATGCTTTGTGGATGTTGCTGAAACTTTTACAAATCATCGACCATGCTTGAGGATCATTCATATCTCTAAATATGATTAGAAGTGAAAAGCAAAATCACAACCAAATGTCAATAAACTTACTCATAACGATTCAAGTTTTGTCGGATATCTGCCACCTGTTGGCAAATGTCATCCACAGCAGCTTGCAGACGATCGTGCATTACGTGCAAATTCAACATTCGCTGCTCTTGTTCCGGTGCCAACGGATATGCCTGCATACTGCAGTAACGGTTTCCGTCACGTTCTTGCTCCAAATACATCACCATAGTTTCTAAATACGCCTGCATATTTACCGACATGAGACGTAAATTAGAACACCACTGTTCAAGGTGCTGAAAAATTTTTCATTAAAATGGAAAAAATACCAATAATAAAAACAAAAACTACTTGGAGGCGTTCCTTTTCGCCATTCCACTTCGTTTGAAAGAATTCCACTTCAGATTGCAGAACTGACAACAGATTGTCACTAATTTTACTTTGGATTGGTTCACAAAAATGCTTTCTGGAAATTGTCAGCTTTTTTGACAAGATGTTAATCTAACAACAACGAGAACAAAAAAAATTTCAAATTAATACATTACTCCTCTACAGAATAATTTGAACATTGCATTTTACTACCAAAGAATTCACATCGTCTGAATTTAAAACTACTGCTGCATCCGGAGATTCCAGAGGATCGTTACCAGGAATCTGCAACTTCGATACCGTCGAAAGTTTCTCATCAGTGCGTTGTTTAATGTAGGACAAACTTTTCACACCACTAATATGTTCTGATGATTTGTCCCTTAGATCTGAAAAATTATTCATAACATTTCAAATTACTAAAAATAGACTAAAATATGACCAATATTCCAGAAGTTATGCTTTGAAAATTGAAATGCTCATTTTGAAAAGAACAAGAATCAGAACATTTACATCGTCAGTTCATTTTTGAGGAACCTTACCCAGAACAGATGAAACACTATTAACCGCGGCTGCATTCAGGTTCAGGGATAAATTGTGCCCATGCACAGTATTTGAAGATGATAACTGCTTATTATCATCTCTTATCTGTCCATCTACGATCACATCAGACTGTTTCACTAATGTTGGTGTAGCCAATTTACATCCCTGTGGTGCAGCAACTCCTCGACAAAATGGCACATCTCTCTTATTCAAGAGTTCAATTCTCCATGAAATCAAACCAGCTTCACTTGAAAATACATGAATATACGGGAACGGCGGAAAAGTGTCACCTTCACCTTAAAAGCAGTTATAATTATCCAATATTCTACCTGTTATCATCGGTAAAGAACTGTTTTCAAATAATTCTAAATTTCAGTTAAACTAATGCTTAAAGCCGTATGAGCTGCGCAAAAATGTTCCCTACTAACACTGACCCGTTTTAGTTGGCTTCTCATTAGTGAGATCGAACACCATACCAACTGCTGAAAAATCTCCCTTATACAAGTTAGTTGGAAATACTAAATAATCATCATCAGATTCTGTCTCAACACATCTAGTCCAATTTTGGGAGTCAACATCACGAATCAACACCACAACTTCACAGCCAACTGTTGACGAATAAAGCAAAACATTCCTAAATACAACAACAATGAATGCTACTGCAAAAATAATAAATTCTATTCAATAACCATTCTGCATAGTAAAACAAAAAATAACGACGTGAACAATTAGGAAAGCTGTCAATAAATATTTGTGGCTGGATATCGATAAGTGGACCATAACTTATTGACGGCGGCTTATGATTGGAAACGGTTGCCTGGACTAAAAATGTTTGCTTACGGTCGTCTTCCGCAGCGTAGACAAGTAAAACTTCTGAATTATTATGCCATATAGCATCAATCACTAAAATAATAAAAGAATTTAAATTATTATTAATATTCAATTCAAAAATAGCAAACTGCAAAAGAATTCCATACAATACATAAAATAGTATTAGAAAAGTTATAATCGAAATAAAAATTGAAAACAAATAACTACAGTGATATTTGTTTCTCACCTGAAAATTTAGATGCCGGTAGATTAGGTGGAGGATCGAAAGTGGAACACTGGTTGAGCGTAACGGAATAAATGGAAAATTTACCATTCGACAAACCAGCAACTAACCGCTTGCCCAACGGTTCCCAAGCCGCTTAAAAATGAAAACAGCAAATAAATCACTTAAACAAATAAACTTAAACAAACAAAAAACATACAGCACAAAATATCCGTTGTAGTTGTTTTTCCAACTAGACGAAACTTATTATTTTTAGTCTTCATCACAGAAAGCGTCCCATCGTTTAAAACGACTGAAAAACATTCGGTAAGGTTGGGATTCCAACGGAAATCTTTCAATCCGGTAGAATGGCCACAAGAAATTTGAATTCGTGCAATGTGTTTAGAAGTTGAATTTATCTAAAACAGATAAAACTGCCCTAATTGAAACTTTCATCAATAATGTTGAACAATTTATCAACAATATACATTTTCAATTTCATAGATGAAAGCTGCCGGTGTGCCACCATCGTCAACACAAACTGCTAAACGATTACCCGCGCAGTTGCATTGTATGCAAGTAACACAGTTCTGCACAGATATTGAAGTGGATTCCAATATTGCATAAGTTTCACTCATTCTGTATTCAAAATTTTCGACAATGCCATGAACAAACGAAGTTGGAAACATTTTCACAACTAAAGTAAAATTCAAAAATTTCATTTTCAATTACATATGCTTTTCAAACTTAATAATTATGTTACATCTGTATATATACAACTTTAGATTTTCATAAAGAATTCAAAAAAATGACATCAAAATCACCGTTTCCTAAAGCAACAAACAAAATTCCATATTTCTGCGAAATGGTCATCACATTGAAGTTGATTTTCTGTTCAACATCATCAATCTCTGGAAACAACTTTGCCCAAACGGTGCGTTTGGCTCTCACAATCTCAAAAATAAATAAATAACTTAATTAAAAATGACAACAAATACTTCTCACTCACTGTGGATCTCATTTTCTTCAGAGACGAAATCTAAAATACAGTTATTTTAACAAATTTGAACAACATTTCAGTAAATTGTAGCAAAAACGAAACAGCTTATAATTTAATGAAATAATTTCAAAGTATTTAATTTAATAAATAACTATAAATAATATTAATAAAAAACTTCAAAATTGAATTTAAAATATGATTTAAACTTCGAATCAACTTATTATCTAATTTTAATACGAAATGCATAAATCACAATCATAACCTTAGCAAAAAATTATCTGCTGAAAAGAGAACAAAAAATTCAAGAAAACATACAGTCTTACGTATAAAGCGGTTTGATTTTCATGTTTAATAGAAGAATTGAAATTCAATTTTCTGTACAAGTAACCGAAAATATTGCTATGGTAATTGTATTTATTTTCAATTCGCAATGTGTAGCAGTTTTAATGATGTTAGAATTTTTTAATAAACAAAATGCTAACTTACTGTAGAATTTGTGTATGATCATCATTATAACGTTACTGTATTTTCATTGTTCAGAGTAAAAGTAGTAGTGACAGACTGATCAGTGGTGGTCAGTTTGTGTGTCACTCTTTGTTTATTATTTTCGTTGTTTTCCTAATTTCGATCCTCGAAACCTCGTATTACATAGTTCCTAAAACGTGTGAGCATATATTGATATACTGCCAACAGCTGTACAGGAAGCATTTACCTGATTATCATTATTGAAACTTTTTCTTACATTACTTATGGTGCCACGAGCCGGCAATAGAAGAACCGTCTGATGAAGTGAGTAAGACAAATTTGCTTCTTAAAGACTCGATCAGCAACAGTGGAACCAGGTACTTCGTAGAACTACCTTGGATAAACAATCTAAAGATATTCCCAGACAACTTCGAGCATGCACTGGCAAGATTACAGCAAACTGAGAGAACGATGTGGAGAGACCCGGATGTAGTGACAGCATATAAACAAACTTTGAAAGAATATCTTGACAACAGCATAACAGAAGAAATAGATAAGGGCAATGGAAATAAAGGAAAAATCTGGTATGTACAACACCGTGTGGTGGTAAGAAAAGGCAATTCGACAACGAAATATGGAATTGTATTCGATGGATCGGCGAGGTGCAAAGGTATAGGATTGGATATCGAAGGATGCGAATCATCAGTGAAAGAAAATATGCAAAGTACTCTACAGAACCAGGAGTGATGATGGCAGAGCAGATGAGCGGAGAATCTTCACCCAGGGAAGACGAACCAATGCAGTGTATGCTGGCTACAGTCAAAGCTGAGCGCTGTAACATTCAAAAGAAGGCGTTTAACAAACTTTGGTGGCAATAAGACGTCGATTTTTTTGATATTAAAGGGAATAAGTGCCGTCAAAAGAGTCCTGAGAAGATGTGTTATTTGCATAAAGGAAAATTCGCGACTAGTAATCATGGGCCCGTTGACCAAAGAAAGACTAGTCGAAACCTATGCTTTTGACAACGTCGGAATAGACTTCGCTGGACCTCTTTATGTCAAGGAAAGGAAAACGATCGCCAAGGCATACATTTGCTTGTTTACTTGTATGTCTGCGAGAGCGAACACCTTTATCTGTGCCAGATGTGACTGGCAAAAACTTTTTGGAAGCGTTTTGCCATTTTTCACAACGAGGGAGAACGTCCATAGTTCAGACGGATCACTTTCGAACATTTAAGCTGGCAGATAAACATATCAGAGATTTGTTCCAAGGAAATGAAAGAAGAACGACTGCGAGAACTTTACATTTTCGAAGATTGAAAAGAAGGGAAAAGAGGAAGATGTGAAATGGAGATTTTCGTACAGGAGAGCACCGTGGTGCGGTGGTTACTGGGAAAGACTGGAGAGATCCGTTAAGACCTCGCTCCGTAGAGTGTTGGCTAAGGCACTAGTCACCCGAGAATAACTTGTTACCATTCTCTGCGAAATTGAAGCACGTGTTAATTCGAGACCTCTTACAACCATAAGTGATTAATTGTTTATTCGTTAATTTTGTGAAATTATACATCTTTACACTTCTTTAGTCAGTAAAAAATGAACAATAAATTTTAAATCAAGTTGCATTTTGTAAAACTTATCCAGATTCAGTGAAAAATTTATATGTGCATAAATTTAAATTTGTTTGTGCATTAACGAGAAAAAAGTGCTTCTTCCGATCTATACTGTGACAAGCAAGAACAAATTATAAATTACAGTAATATATAAGATTAATGGAACTAATTAAAATATTTATAAATATATTGAAAATAGTTATTTCTGTTGGATAATTTTGTTACTTAAACTTATTAACTTTAAACTGTGTATCTATTGAAATTCATTTTATTTCAGTTAAAAAAAGTATTTACAATAAGATAATCTGTGTCATGAGCAAATTAATTAAAAATAAATTGTAAATTAAAAAATAATATCACAAATTACCTGCTATAATTGATACAGTTCACTGCACAACCTTGATTTTTTTAAATGACAGTCAGGTAGTCAGTTCAAAAAATGTTTACAAGAATCCGCACCTGCTGAATTAGCACTGCTTTGTTTAAAGTCGTTTTAAAATGCCCCATATATTTATTGTTACTTAGTTGTCTTATTTCCTTGAACAGTTTTTGAATGTGGTGCAGATGCTATTCATCTTCTGAAAGGTCAATGAGATCAAAAAACCGGAAAAGAGCACCAACGGTTAAGAGACGCGGGAAAATCAAGGAAGGTAATTGGACACTTTTTCTGTTGTGAAAGTGAGCGCTTGTGTATAGAAGTTTAAATTCATTTCTGCGTATCTATTCATCGCGTTTATTTGTTTATATTTATTTTGAAAAATGAACGTCATCTTAGAGTTATCGGTTGGTTCGTGAGCGGTTGTGAATAGCTAATAAGTAATTCTGCTTTTACCGTCCTATGGTGATAATTGTTGCATTTGAGCTTGAAATAGGATACGCTTCTGCTAAGAAATTAGCTTCGGAAAGAAGTAAGCATGTTTTTCATTTTAGGGATCATGTAATTACATTGCATATCAATTACTGGTTTAGCCTTTTGACCATTGAAATTGATAGTGGTGAAAATTGAGCCTATCAAAAAGTTTAAACAGTTTAATTGATGCTTTTTTTCAACTAGAAGTAAAAATTAGTGCATCAGATTATTGAAGATTGAAAAAAATATTTCGATAAATAGAAATGGAATATGTGAACTGTTTGTTGTTATGATGTAATGGTTTTTTAAGTGAATTTTGTAACCGATTTCAGATTGATTGGTTGACGAAATTGAAGCATCTAATCGGCAATTTGCGGCACTATTATCGGTAAATCCCAGCAGGCTGTGTTGCGCCGGCTAAACGGTTTTACTCGCTTTTGGCTTGTCTCAATTGTCGACCCAGCCTTTTTCCCTTACGGTGATCACTCCTTTGGGACCAACATGCGGACCCCCTGCTAAGTGGAGACGATCGTGGTGATCAATTTTATCATGTAAAAATTGTTTCAATCGGTTCGACGACAACAACATCTGTACCGAACGTTGGACGTGCTGACACACTGAAAGCCCAGCTATGGATATGTATTTATCTTTATTTCGGATGGCAGTACTGTATGGCGAAATGGTATTGAACAAAACTGTCAGTGACGGTAAGTGACGATTTTCAAATTATTTTACATTTGTTGTGCATGACGAAAATTAACTTTGAAAAAATCTACATGTTCAGTGAGATGATAATTAATTCTGTTTATGAAGATGAAGAAGATTTGTCGGCAGTTTTCAGCACATTATTAGTGATTTATTCATAGAATTTTATATTCCAGAAAAAAATTGTTGTTCAAAAGTTAGATGCAATGATATACAGTAAGGAAAGATGGGTACAATTTTTACTTGCATTTTTGTTTCTTTTTATAAGCATTGTTTATGGTTGGTTTTTTCCAAAGTCAGGTTACTGTTTTAATTAAAAAACATAATAAATTACATAAATCTGGGATGTCGAACAAAAAATGTGAAAACTATAATTACTGAATGCGTGATAGAAATCATGAGGTTTTTGTTGATATTGGAACGTTTGTTTTAAACATGATTAAAAATAATCAAGTTACTTTCAAAACCATTGCGAATTATTTTTCTTCCAAATGTGATAGTTATAATTTTTCAATTTAATCAACTTTACGAGGTTTCTATTTTCAGTGGAGAGAATAGTTGTATAAGGTAAAATTTGATTTTTGATTTTTCGTGTGAATATTACAGAATGACAAGTGATGGTTTTTGTTTCATGAGAAGGTGTAATTACTTTTCAATTGACTAACAGATTTTTTTTCATTATTCATTATTTTTGAAAAGAATCTAATTTTCCGCGGTTATTTATTTAAATTTTCGAAATTGATTATTTATGCAAAATTGTGCAACTGCTGCTATAAAAAGCTAAGCACACGAAATTTGGAATTTCAAATTGCACTGCACCGCGAATTTTCACGGGTTTATTAATTTCTCCATCACGTCATCTGAAACGTTAATTAAAATGATACCGATTGATGAATAATGTCGTGGAGAAGAAATTTGCCTAGCTTCAGCTGAGCTTTGTGATTAGTAGTTTGGTGGCACAGTTTAGCGGGTTAATTAATTAACAACAAATTGCAATTCGACAATGAAAAATTGGAAATGAATAAAAAAAAGCAAGAAATTTGTTTAAATAAAATTTTCGGAGGAAACAAAATAGATTTTGTGAACCTTGGTATCTTATGGTATGGTGAATTATAAAAGTAGAGAGTTGCTTTGTTTTATTATTAGTTTGTTTTTTTTGTTGGCTTTTCTGTTGCATATTAATTATTGTTTGTAAAAGTGGAAATTATCGACCAGTGGAACAGCGCCTTTTGAAGTGCATTGACTAAATGGCGGAAGTTTGAAAGATGGTTGTTGAGCCTTGTCAAGATAATAATTGACCGTCGTCAGTGGTGAGGTGTATTGAGGTGCAAAATTGTCCACCACGGGTGGCATTTCAAGCGGAAAAGTTTAGCCGCTTGGAATGACAATTTGCGATACCATGAACAGAAATTCGATGCTCCGCCCTTATGGAAAACCGTCTCCTGGACCGGCTAGGGCGTGGTCGTAACGGCTTCGGCTCATCTGCCGACCGTAATATTGTGGTGCTGGTGTTGCAGGTGGTCGAACGGGCCACCCGCTTCTTGCCAGCCAGCCTGAGAAGGAGGCGATCGAAGAGAAATTACCCATGGGCCAGCCGATGCTTTCTGCCGCTTGCTTTCGATCGAGCACTCGTTCAAACCTCTACATCCGGCTTTGTCTCTGCGGTTTGGGGAGAGGTTGCTTCCGACATCGGTGCTCAATTTTTCCGCTTAATTTCACACCACGCGCCACACACACGCACACACAGCAAACAATGGTGCCCTCTCGCGGCTTTTGGTGCGACAACAGTCAATAGAACTTCGACGCAAAGTCAAAAACGCTGTGCAAATTATCCGCACCTCGTCGCACAGCTTCTGACTTTTATCCACCTCACTGCAAGCACATCTCAAGGATCATCCATTCTAGATTATTTTCCGTTTGTCTATGGATTTGGTCTTTCAAGCTTATTCAACTGGTCGATCTTTTCGTCGCTGTCTCGTTTTCTAACTCGCCCCTCCAGGGTGGGGTGTGGCAAAAGTTGGCTTCCAAATTTTGCCTTCGCATGCTGATATCAATGCCACATGAATCTTCTCATCCACCTCAAACTGTTGTCATTCGTCACGCTTTGTTTCATTGTGCAAGGTAAATTTTTTTCTTCTTCTCCTCCTCCTCCCATTCTTCTTTCCCACTGCCTAATGGATGCAAATTGTCTTTTAAAAAATTCACCACATAACTTTTATTTGAATAGAACATCTGCATGGAAGTGGTTTAGAATTTTGCAAGATTGTTAAATTATTTAAGATTTTCTTTGAAGAAAAATTATTTTTAGTAATCAAATGGACCTCAAGAATAATTATGAATTTGCTCAGTCACAATAGGGAAAAAATTAGTCATTATTAGTTTGCAATGCCATTGGATAATTTTCTTCATTTGTTTGAAATTTGAATTATAATTGTTCAACATTGTTAATAGCATTAAATTAATGAATAACAATGAAAAATCATCAATTGGTTGAATTGTCAAACGAATGTTTAAGTTGATAAGAATGTTTGCTCAATCATACCAATGATTTAATGAAAGAGAAAATTTGATAATTTACTAATTTTTAATTATTTTGTTTTTATTAAAAAAAATTTTTCATATATTATAGGAGAAATTTTGAATTGTATTTTTTGTTTTGGTGTCTTTGTTGAGAAAAAGAAATTGGATCGGCTTAATTTTAATAGATTAGCAAAGTGATTGTCATTTGGAATGATTGCAAACAATTTGTATTACATGATAGAAGTTAAATCAATGCAAATGTTTGGAGAGATTATTGATATAGCTGAAGCTGAAGCATTTCATTGTAGTTGAATGTGTATAAATTATGTTCTGATGCAGGGAAAAGCAAGAGAGAATGATGATTTGAGTAAAGCAGTGCGAGGGGGAGAAACAAAAGAGAGGATGGAATGATATATGTGCATATTTTTTTAATGACACCGGTTGGCAATCGTTAATCTGCTTTGTTATCCCATGAGATTTTTGACGTTTGCACGCATTAGAAATTGAAGTTCATCTTTCTCAAAGTGATGAGTTTTCCAGAACTATTGACAACTATACATGAGATTTTATATTTTTCAAACTCGTCTTGATTTGTGAAAATAATAATTTTCTTTTCTTTTTTTTTAAAATAACTATTCATTCAATTTACTTCATGCATTGTACATTTGGCTTTTATGATAATTTTGTTGAAATAATGTTCTTCTTAACGATAATGTACTGGAAAGTTTGATTGATGACGCGATTGATTTTTCCATTTAGCCGTTATTTTTTTTAAACTTTAATTGCATCTCCTTTACAACTGAAGCTAATAAAATCAGATGGCAGAAGCTTTGTTTTCATTGAAAACGAGATATATTATTATTTCATTCAATAATAATGCCAATAATAACATTAATAATATTACAAACAAACTCACTCTGCTGCGTATGATTTGTCAACGAAACTTCGTACAGTTTCAATGTTTTTCATTTATTGAAAAGTTTTAATATTTTCTTTTTTTAAATATAAATTTGTTCTAAAAATAAACTTTCTCTCTACTATATTGTCTGATGATGAATTTTGGGCGGATGACAGTTGCAACATGCGATTTTTAATTTTCTTAATTTTCAAATTTCCACTAATTCGATGATATTTGATTAGCTTTCAAATTGTCGACTCGTTTTAATTATCAGTTTCACTTTCAGCCAAGTGATAATTTTAAAATGCAGCTTTTTTTTTCTTGCATTCCTTTGTTAAAACTCTTCCATGAGACGGTATCAACAATTCAACAAATGTGTTTTTGCAAATTTTGTTCATTTTTGCTCATCAGGCTAGTAGTGGTGTTGTATGGATTTTGCAAGTTCCGTTGTCTTTGTTTCATTTATTTATTCAAATATGTTGTTATTGCATTTACAGTTGGGGAAAATGATTTTAATTTTTAATTTTAATTTTGTTTGATTGTTGAGCTTTGAAATTTTGCAAATTGTCATCTTGGAATAGGAAGAGTTGAGGGAGAAAATTCAATTCTCCATTTCACCACTGTTTAATCGATTTTGAATACTTGACCACCAGCCGATTTGGTGAACAATGGAAACGTTGAATGTTGGGCATTTTTCAAATAAATATTCTACGTGATGATAAAATTATCATAAATAGACAAATGCAAATGATCAAAAACAGCTCTGAACGGGGCTCGTTTCACAGTTGGTTGGATGTTGTAAAATGGGCAAACCACTATTGATACATTCTCTCTTCTGAATCCCTTTTCCTTCGGTCAATACGGCATGACAGTTCAATCGAATCTTGTACCTGACTTGGTGCAATTTTGAAAAAAAATATATGTTTTTTCTTCTTGTAATTTTGCAAATTCCACATCCCCGCCGGTGAGGGGGTTTCAAACAAATTAATGAACCTGAAAATTGCCATTACTATCTATATTCATTATTTTCCCTTCCACAAGATCAGATGCTTTGTTGAAATTGTTTGCATGTGCAATTCAAAATTACAACCTCGCAATAATTGACTGTTTATGGGAGAAATGTGTATGATGAAATGGCGCGTTTTCAAAAATCACACACCGCCGGTTGTTCAATTTTTGATTTATTCGTCCACGCGTGCAAAGAGAAGCTCTCTTTGCAAATTCACTAGAACATGATAATCATTAAAATTTGCATACATACTTTTTCTTTTCTTTTTGAGCAATAATTGCATTTATTTAGTTATTTTCTGAAATTGTTTTTCGTTTCTGAAAGCATTGACTGATTCATCAAATATTTGTACGCGCACATTTTATATGCTAAACTATTTATTTAATTAAACAAAAATAGATCATGTTGACAATAATAATATGATAACGTGATTTATTTTGTTGCATTCATTGAATGGTTAAACTTTGGAAAATGTGATTTGAATTTCACTTTTCTGTTAGCATTCGACTACAATATTAATAATTAATTCAATACGTAATTCAGGAAAAATAATTTTAAAATGATTCATATTTAATATGTAAATAAATATAATTATATAGGTATTTTTGTTCTTTTGATAATGCATTTTAAATTGAACGTCATCTTCTATTACATAATTGAACATAATTGTTCATGTTATGCTGATTAACATTTGAAAATTACCGTCCAACGAATGGTAAAACGCTAATGGGAATTGTTTATTTAGAAAAATGTTTTTTTTTCAAATACTTTATTGTAGCTAGCTTCTTGCATCGTTATAAATATTATTCTAATAAACTTTTGCTTTTCATATTTCTATATATATTGCAAAATTCAAAACGACTTGATTGTTTTTAAATAATTTCTGGTAATTTATTTATTTTGTAGTGATGATTTTTGAAATGACAGTCATTTTCTTCTTTGTTTCAAAAATATCCATTGCACGTATTCTGTAGAAATTGAAAATTTTAAATACATCTAATTTGATTAGGAAAGAAGATCTCTATTTACTTACGAATGCAACATAATATTCAATATGGATGGATTGTTGGTCATTGTTTGTTTATTTTGTCGTAATATGTATAATTGTTCTGATAATGGCAAGTTGGATTTATTTGATTATTTAATTTGTCGATAGTTGCTAATTTGCTGGAGCTGTTTAATTTGCTTGCCCTGTAATGTTGCAGGATCATATTATATGGTGACTGTTTTGTAATTTTTTAAACAATACTTTCGTATTAATCATCAAAATTACCCAATCATGCACTTTTTATCAATTCATGATTGCTAACCAAACCAAATATCTGACTACCCAAATAAATAAATAAACTGCAGTGAAAATTGATATTACAATTAAATATTTAAATTTCAATTAAAGTACTTCAAATTTAATTTTGATAATTTTTGTGATTATCCTTATTTGCTGTTATCAGATATACGTGAACAGCATATAGTTGAGGGATGATTTTATTGGTACAATTCTTGAATAAATTTATTTGTATTATAATTCGATTACCTTTGAAATTATGTATACATATTTGTAGTGATGCATGTCCGTTTGTTGGTTAAATTATGTTTCAATTGCAAAAATTAATACATTTTCAGGTGGAAATTAATTGAAGTAGATATTTTTTTTCACAAACGAAGCATTAAATGAACAATCAAATGAAGTATAAATTGCTTTTTCAACAGTACTTTTCTGCATTTCAGAAGTTTGACTTTCTCTTTTATTAAAACACAAAATACACATTCTGATCTCATACATCCGGTTGAAATTGATCGACAATCATCTCTGCCCGAAATATCACATTTTAAAATGATACACTTTAATATATCTTATTGTTATTGTTTTTTTTTGATTTGTCGAAATATTTCGTGAAAATGATTCTTTTCAATAATTTCAAGATTAATAGTCGTGATTGAAAAAGCCGAATGAAGTGAAGTCCACTTTGACTTTATGGTTGTGGCAGATGACTTGTGCGTAAACGTCACATGCTATTTCTTGCTTGCTTGCTTGCCTGCTTGCTTCTTGCTTTTATTGAACTCGTTCATTTTCATTTATCTGAGGCGAAAAACCTACTGCTACTTGAACTATTTGGTGCCAATTTGGTGTTCCGGTGCTTCTTAGCAAAAGCTGAGCAGCTGTGCTCTGTTTTATTATTATTATTATTATTATTATTTTATATTATATTATTTTACTTCTTCTTTTTCTTCATTCATACTATTCAGGGGAAATTTTTTTTTGTAAACAACTAATGAATACAAATTTGATAGCTATTTTCACATTAATTACCGACATTCTTGTCTATGGTTACAACATGAAATCTTACGGTATGTGATAATTTTGCGTATTTTTTTTTCTCATTTGTATAATAAATTGTGCAACTGTTTTTTTTCAAATAATCAAGAACAAAAATCTATTTGTATTACTGTTTTTTTTGTCATTTTCAGGAGCTCTGCCCGTTATCCATTGCTTCAGTTGTATGTCATTTTCTTACCAAGAGCACTGGTCAACAATGAGGTACATATACCGGCGCCCAGAGCTGTTCACAGATCGTTGCAACGAGCCGTTCATGTCACGTGGAATACCAGTGCATAATTGTACAACCATATGCGTGACAATGAAAGAACCAGAGATCAAAGGAGGTGAGCGTTGAATTTTTTTTTCCATAATACTTTGACTATTGTAACTTAATTGAAAGCAATTATTACATTTTAATGACAATAATTATTGATTCATCAATTACTGCTTGCAAGTTTTTTGGCAATTTTTTCCACAATGCCAAAAATGTACGTAGAAATGTTAATTACTAGAGTTGATTGTCTTTTTATAATGAAGTTAAATTTTATACAATTTGAAGAGAATTTTTTTCTGGCAAACTGTTGTTTTTGCTCAAACTGAAATATCACTAATTGATGAGAGAAAATTATTTTTTTGCACATTACTGTAGATATTTAGGGAAATTTATTTGGAAAGAATAGTTGTTGCAAAACCCACTTGCCTGGTGATTGGGAATGACGTATGGAAATGAATTTGCTCATTCAAATTTTCATACATTTCAGAATGAAATTTTAAAACTTAAAGTTATTTCAAGCCGACCAATTGACTAATTTATCTGTTCATTGCTTGAAAGTGAATAATGAAATTAATCATCATCATCATCGAACATGAAAATATATAGTAAATTCAGTTTGATTTATTGGTGTTATTGATTTATTGAGAAACAATAGTTCCAAATATTAATAGATTTATTCTAATCTGTTGTTGAAGTCTTTTGCTTATTGCAGATGCATCATCATTATGCATTTCTCTGCAATGCAAATGTGCATATTATTTATCTTCTCCAAATTCATTTCATCTTTACTAAAAATCTAATCAACACTACTTGTTGTGTTGCGTTGAAAGCAAAAAAAAGGAAGGAAAAAATACACCCATGTCATAATTTTTTTTATGTAACTTAAAAATATAATAACATCATGATGATATTTCTTGGCAGTTGCTTCAACGTGGAATATTTCCTCTTATTTGCTTTTTTTCAAGTGCAGTTTAAGCATCCACACAGTATTCATAAATATATTTTAAAAATGATTTTTTAAATAAATTTTTTCATACATTTTTATTTTTTAAAGTCTAAGTGTATGATTTGGATTTTGAAAAAATTACATTTGTTGTTGCTTTTTCATATCAGCTTCAAATGTAGATCGGTTAGATATTTTTTCTAATTTTTTTCTGCATTATTGTTTTTTGAAAAACAGCAAAACTTTATTGCGGAAATGTATTTCAACGCAGTTTCTTAGCTTATGACCGTATACAATATAAGACGTTTATAGATTTAGGAAATTTTTTCCTAAAATTTCACATATTCAAATATATTAGCTGTAAGTTTGCTATATATATTTATATTATATAACTATCTGTAACTGTAAATTCATTTGCATAAATGCAAATTTATTTCTGCGATTTGTGAAGAAAAGAAGAATTGGGTAAACAATTTGATCGTAAACAACAAAGTGCCAATCCAATACCTTGGTTCATGGTTTTGATTGATCGCATACTTTTGAATTAGCAAAACGTACCTATTAATTATAACCAAGACCAGACACGTCTCTTGACGTCGATCTTTCTATTAAATGCTTTTTGCAAACCCCTGCCACGCCGCGTTTTCCAAACTTTCGTTATCATCAATTAATGCCGTGCATCCAGTATTCAATTCCATTACATGTTAAAGTATTATTATCACTGACTTGCGAATGAAAAATTGTTCCCACATGGATCACCTTTTCAGTTATTACTCATTTTTTTTAATTTAAGTTGATTTTTTTGCCATGTTTTTATCATTCATTCATCATTGCATTTTTGAGCACTTGTTCAGTAAATTTGAGCAATGCATTTCTCATCAACTCTTCCATTTCAGTCGAATATCTGCTGCCATGCGAATTTCTCTCGTTCTTTCTACGGAACAACAACAGTGCAATATTTTACTGTATTATTATACTTGATTGTCGGTTTTATTATAACAGTTGTTGTTTTTCTTATTAATTTATCTGTTATTCATTTTACAGAATGCAACAAATTTTTCAAAATTTCAGCTACACAAATTTTGTGAAAGTATTTGCCTGAAATTTGCCATCATTTTTTCCCATTAATAGTATTTCAATAGCAGATTATTATATTCATTGGTTTTTTTTCTTTGCAAAGAAGAAAACAGCGGAAATCATTGTTCACTCATAATTAGCCTGCCCATTTATTAGTCAATTTTATTTTTGGTAATAAAAGAGAAATACCATTACGATGCACAATAAGCAACTGAATAAATGCAGAGTTGCTTCGGTGATTAATGTGCAAATTGAGAATTTTCTTTCTTCTTCTAATGCTGTTTCTATTCAAATGAACAAATGTGTTTTTTACAGCTTGATATTACTTCGAAGTAGTTCTGCTACTAGTAGTAAATGTGGATTTTTCCTTTCTAAATTTCAAATTTTATCAGGCACTTTTGCAAAATGAAATTATTAATTAGAGTAATAATAATAATAATAATAATAATAATAATAATAATAAGCATATTGAAATTAAATTATACGTCGATTACTTTTATAAATTGCTAACGAGTATTGCAGTTCAGGGTTTCAGGTAGCATTAGAGCTAGGATTTATAGAAGGAACAATATTTCAGCGGTCAGTGTCGATTGTTTTATTCGGTGAATCTTATTTTTTAGACAAAATTCAAATGTTAAAAATTTTCAATGGGCTTTATTTTTGCCAATCCATTCATATAAAGTTTCTGGAAAATTAGTTTTTTTTTGTTTCTGGACATTTGTGGACAGTTGTTTTCAATGTGAGTATTTTCTAGGCCTTATTCTTGGTTACAATTACATTCGCGGTTGCGCTGACAAAGTGCTGATATCCGGCTTCAACCGCTCTGCTTTGGATACTCACAGGTTCCCTTTTGTTGACGTATGTCGGTTGCTTCCCAGAAATCAGTTGATCAATTCTCGAGAGCTCAATCAAATAGTCGTCGGCGATGTGCATATCTGTGGCTGTTATGGAAATCGGTGCAACGGCGGTGGTTCCAGAAGAACACCAACCGCGCCATTCATACTGCTGGTCACTTTTCTGCTCATTGCTGCTCAGCACCACTTTTCCACGTCAACATATTTTTGATCTTCAAGGAAACAAAGTCGTTCCATCCTCCATCCCGCTTGGCATTGCAATGCTAACATCTCAATGAAAATGTCTTCCATTTCGTTTTTCTTTCTCTTTTTTCATATATGTATATATTTTTTTTCATTTTAATAATTTTCTAATATTTTGTGTTTCATTTCATCACTTTCATTTGCACCAATTATATGCATCTTATCAATGGCTATGTGATAGGTGAACAGTTACATTGCAGCCACAACCAAAAATACAATCAAGTCTCAGACAAAATTCATTTCATCATTCAACGTAACGCTGATAACCTTCCATTTCATTATGACGCCAAAAATGAGCAAAATCACGCTGTCAAATTTATAAGATGACTATAAACCTTTCAAAAACGGGAAAATATTAATCACACAAATAGCAAATATTCAGTTAGACATCGAGTTGATGCTTTTGCTATTGTAGCATGTTCAGTTATTAAAGTAATTCCCACTACGGAATATGTCAAGAAAGGGAAATTCTTTCTTGAATGTGTGCAAAAGTTCAAACAATTTTGATTACTGAAAAGCTGAAACGATTTTCAGTCCGGCGATAGACGTGAAACCAATGTGAGGTGATAGGAAAATTTTCACGAGACTACAAACAGTGTACAAATCAGCCAAAACAGAGCAATAGAACATTAAAACAGACAGTCTCACATGAAAGCATTAAAATTCGATGATGTCAGTTAAATGCATGTTAATATGTATTCCTAAGTCACTGGTGAAACATGGTAATGTAAATCCTGATAAAAATCAGGATTAAGCAAAATCAAAATCTCTACCTCAATTAGCAACAGAAATAAATATTTTCACAATCATACTTAGAAATCAAGAAATAGTAAAAATAATTAATCCTTGCATTTCACAAAACACACTGTAACTGTATTAAAAATGCGAAGTTAGAAAACAAGCATCTAAAATATGGAGAAGATAAATATTATTTTAACATTAATTTATAATATATTGTGATTATGGAAATGTAATTTATAATTAAAAATTCTGTAACATACAGTAAATCGATTGCCAACTCACTGATAAGAAGGCTACAAAGTAATAGACCAATCAGAGGAAAGTAAAGGTTGTATGCATAGTTAAAATTTCATTTGAGTGATTTTCTCCGTACTGTTATGCTGCGTAACAAAAGTGCAAGTGAAACAAACTGGATGAAGGTAAAAATGTAATGTTAAAACATACTTTCTTGGTATTTTTGCAACAATGCATGCATATTTAACTATTTAAGCCCGCTTTAATTTTAATCTGGACAAAAATTGAAAAACAGTAAAAACAATAAGCTATATATATACATATATGTATATTTGAATTTGTTATTTTATGTCGGGGTCTAGATTTAATAATGTAGCAGACGTTGAATTTTTCAGTTTTTGCTAGCTTATGGCATTGAATTTTACTGTGAACAGAACAGGATGAATAAGCGCATAGTATTTTATATTATACATTATATATTATCATAACACAGCAAAATACCGCTTTTTGCGCAGAGAATCATTTAACCTTATATTATAACTTTATATTATATTTCCAAAATTTAGATTATCAGAAACATTTGGTAAATTAAATTTTTTTGTACGGTTAATTTTGTTCGTCAGCTTGCGCAGATTAATGTGCTTATATTTTTGTGAAAAGCATTTTGCGATGAGTTCCATTTATGTAGGACATTTCAAACCTCAAATTCAAACAAGCGAAGGCGTATTTTGACTAAGTCAATGTTTTTATTATGGTGTTTTTTGTCAGATAGTTTATATTTTGACTGAATTGTAAACGTCAAGGTCAGTTTTGAATTTTCAAATATATTTCCTTGTTGCAGATTGGCTGTATATCTCTGTATAATTCTGTCCTTAGATGAGACTGTCGTAGTTGATATTGCAGCAGCTAAAGTTGATAAATCCGTACCGGAACTTTAGTTTCGTGAATCGCGGAAGTGCGTGTATTATGCTGCCCCCTGGTTAACTTTCATCATACTTATATTCCGGATACCAGTGCCGCTAACGCTAACAACCTAACCCTGCCTAGAGCCATAACAACATTAGATAACACGCTCGCTAGACGTCCGTTGCACTAGTAGGCTGCTGGAAACATCTCAAAACTATCACGTCTTTCCACCACAACTTTCAATACTTCCTGAATAACCAATATTACTGCT